>NC_084551.2:15195000-15310000 GCF_033978685.3 Nerophis lumbriciformis
TGAAATTTGGTAGTCAGAATACAATAATATTTTGGAAATGTTTTACTGAACTGCAAGTCATTAATTCCTCAAAACCTATAGTGACAACAAGTATATTAGGAATTGAGTGCACATTTTGAAAGTATCTGCAATAATAGAGCAAACTATGCAAAGTTCCATGGGAGTTTGTTTTGAAGGCCGCAGAGCACGTCGCTCTAATTATCATCACACTGGCCTGTGACGTGATCACTGCCTGTGCAATCTAGACAAACACTGCGACTAATCTTCAGTCATTTATGGTAATATATGTTTTTAAATTAATCACATGCGTGAACATAACTTTGACAGTCCTCGTTTTTATATTCAATCTTGTTTGGATTTCAGTTTTTGCAGTGTAATTGAAAGTCTATCAACAACTGTCACTGTCCAAATACTTTTACACCTAAATGTGCATCCTCCTGAGAACCAGCGTCCTCTGCAGTGGACATTTGTTTTTGGTCAATTTCTTTTGTTGTTATACATTATAACACCCAACACAATTAGCCTTGTTAAGCAAAACACAAATGTCCACAGGAAAGAGGGGTATAAGAACCACGTTTTTCCAGAAGCTGACGACAGAGGATGGTAAGTGTTAGCACCCATTAGGCTCGGCAGATGGGCTTTGAAGCCGTTTTTAGTGCTGCGTAGGACCGCACACCCACTGACAGATTGATTTTACCCTGCAAGTGTCCAAGCCAGAGTTAAGTCCAAATAGTAACAAACCTGGGATTTGTTCCCATTAAATTCCTTGAACTGAAAATGATCTCTTACAATTGCACAACAAATTGATAGTAGGAATAGGGCAAGAACAGGACATCATTTATCCCTTAAGTTGTATAAATGAGTTTTTCCATGAGTGTTTGAATTCTTGGAAAACAAGATTTATTTAGTTTATACCGTTTGAATACACGGAATTTGTATTTGTATCCAAAAACTTGCATTACACATAGAAGTAAGAAAATTACAGCTGGTAACTTATAACAGTATTAGAGTCCTATTATTATTATTATTATTAACATATTACTTGAAGTATTATCATGGATTTACTGGTGAGCTAACCACAGTGTAACCATTATGGCGATAGTTACACCCTGGCTGGCTTGCTAGCTACAGTAGTTTACTATAGGATCCAACAAAATGAATGAGTGAATGTATCAAATGCAATGGTAGGGAACTCAGCCAAAGACATCAACTTCGCTACGTGGTGTGGTACTGACGTGTTTTACTGCAGATAGTAATCACACAAAAAAACCTGCAAACAGGCTTGGAGGGATGATATAGCCTCTGTTTTTTCTGACCTAACATATATATATATATGTTCTCCCCGTGACTGCGTGGGTTCCCTCCGGGTACTCCGGCTTCCTCCCACCTCCAAAAACATGCACCTGGGGATAGGTTGATTGGCAACACTAAATTGGCCCTAGTGTGTGGATGTGAGTGTGAATGTTGTCTGTCTATCTGTGTTGGCCCTGCGATGAGGTGGCGACTTGTCCAGGGTGTACCCCGCCTTCCGCCCGATTGTAGCTGAGATAGGCTCCAGCGCCCCCCGCGACCCCAAAGGGAATAAGCGGTAGAAAATGGATGGATGGATGGATATATATATATATATATATATATATATATATATATGTATGTGTGGGAAAAAAAATCACAAGACTACTTCATCTCTACAGGCCTGTTTCATGAGGGGTTCCCTCAATCATCAGGGCCAAAATCGGGCCAAAATCGGGCCAAAATCTCCTGATGATTGAGGGAACCCCTCATGAAACAGGCCTGTAGAGATGAAGTAGTCTTGTGATTTTTTTTCCCACACATACATATATTGCGCTCTACTACGGTATCGAGCACTATTTTTTGGATAACCTTATTAAGACATATATATATATATATATATATATATATATATATATATATATATATATATATATATATATATATATATATATATATATATATATATACACATATATATATATATATATATATATATAAACCCTACACTCTGAATCTATTTTACGTTTCCCCAACGATTTCGCCATTTTTTTGCCCTCGTGCACTATTTGACTGAAACACTTGCCGGGGGCTCGGCCGACAATGCGGGGCGAGCGTGATGTCACGTTATCGATTGGAAAATGCATTTTCAGACAATATGATTTGCCTAAGCGGCTAGGAGACACCGAGAGTAACAAGCGGTTGAAAATAGATTAATGGATGGGCTAATAAGGATAGATTTAAAAGAATTAAATATAATTATTTTTTTTACTCGGGACTACCTTCGGGCCAAATTTTGGATGCTGGCGGGCCGTATCTGGCCCCAGGGCCGTCGTTTGGAGACCACTGGGATAGATTTAAAAAAATTATATAATAATAAAAAATTTAAAAAATTTAATTTTTTTTTTTACTCGGGACTACCCTCGGGTTGGATTTTGGACGCTGGCGGGCCGTATCTGGCCCGCGGGTCGTAGTTTGGAGACCCCTGTTATAGGTTATTAGAACCATTCAACTCGCGAAACGGGTAAAAGGGTCTTCAGAGTTCCTTGAGAGGTAATCAAGAAGGGCGAAAGAGTGCAATGTTTTACGAATGACGATGAAAAAGGTGATGCGCACTCCAGTCCCAAGTAAGAAGAGTCGAAGAACGCATGAGTTTGCAGTGATCACTTGGTTAAAGGTTTGTTTGATATACTTTTAACATTTAATCAGAATCAGAATCAGCTGATTAATTCTGATTAATGTTTCTCATTTAAGTATTATTTGTTATTTATCTTGTTTCGGTTTTCTTAAAACACATTTTTGCTACGAGTGTTTCGTAAAGCACCAACTCGGCGAGTCTGATAATTGAAAGAAAGCAAATGTGAGCAAAACCTAAAATACTTTTGTGTTTACCAAAGGCAGCTTTCAGCACATACACAATGTTGACATCTATCGTTATATTTTGATGAAGACGATAAAGACAACAACAATAAGGCAACAAACATGGCAGTAGATGTGAAGTTAAATCATGAAATGCAACCTTACCCGAGCAAAAACGATGCATGATTTATCCAGAGGAGTCTTGATACCAATTCCCTTGACCCAGCCACACACAAAGAAGTTCTAGACCTCCATGCTTCTCCAAGTTTTTATTTGTTTTGTCATGTAGAATGATGTCTGGAGCACCAGATAGTTTGACACGTCTGGGAACGCACCCGACAGATAATCCTTGATATGACTAGACAAATCTTTTTTTGATAAAGTATAGGGATCTATTCCATTGCATAGTTAGATTTTTTTTTATCTTATCTGCTGTTAGTGGTAAGATCTAGGGCCCTTGCGTACTCAGATAATTTGCACTCGGTTTGCTGCATAGTAGGCAGATTGGTTTAGCTGACCACCACTGCGTTTACTTCCGTTCAAAAGTCACGTGAGTGAATACAACCTATAAAGAACCTTTGAAGTCTTTGAAGTCTTCCTCTAATGCTGTCTGGATTTAATCTGGATATGATAAATCCATTTTAGCTATTGTGTGTGCTATCATCTAACCATGAGGTTGCTTTGAAGGGAGGATTAATTCATTCAATGTACTTTTAGAGAATGGATGCATATCATTTTCTTTGGTGATGTAACATACTTTTATAAATAAAGAGGTGAGGTCTGTTGTGAAACCTTTGAAATGCATTTACAACAATACACATTTTTGATTATATCAAGGTATAAACAAACAGAACGTCTGGATTTGCACACAATAAAAGGTTGTTTACTAAAAGAGCTAAGATTTTTGGGAAACTGTTCTTTTGACAGGGTGAATCTGTGAATGAAATAGTAAGACAAAGAAAGAATGATATGAAAAAAGTCTGCTGTCTTTAAAGAGTGTTTTCTCTATTATTATAATAAGGCGGCACCCCACCTCCTTAAGGGCCTCCTCTGCCCATGCAAAATTCATCAATCCATCCATTTTCTACTGCTGCTTGTCCCTAATTTATTTATTTTCTATATAGGGTTCCTCCCACCTCCAAAGACATGCACCTGGGGATAGGTTGATTGGCAACACTAAATTGGCCCTAGTGTGTGAATGTGAGTGTGAATGTTGTCTGTCTATCTGTGTTGGCCCTGCGATGAGGTGGCGACTTGTCCAGGGTGTACACTGCCTTCCGCCCGATTGTAGCTGAGATAGGCTCCAGCACCCACCGCGACCCCGAAGGGAATAAGCGGTAGAAAAATGGATATATTTAGTTTTAGTCATAGTCTTTTGATGAAAATGTATTTTAGTTTTAGTCTAATTTCAGTCATCTAAATTGGTTTAGTTTTAGTCCATTTTTATTCAACAAAATTACACAACATTTTTAGTCAGCTAAATGAACAGTACATTTAGCCAACTGAAATCTAAAATCTAAAAGATTAGAACTCTTTAAAGTTGATTTCAAATAACCTTTTTTTTAGACTACCCGCAAAGCATTTGTTTAACCAAAAGTAGCAGATCTTATGGTCAAAAATGGCGTGTATAATAATGCCAATAAAAAACTTTCAAGCATTATATCTATTTTTCATGCTACGTCTCTGGCTAAGCAGGTACGTATGTGTGCTGTGGAACAGAGTTACGATGTATGCCTTCCTTGTAAGTTGTTTATGAACGCAGGAGAACCGGAAGCAGCAAATACACTTAGCTTTAATTTACAGTTGTGTACATGTCAATCAATCAATCGATCAACGTTTATTAATATAGCCCTCAATCAAAAGTGTCTTAAAGGGCTGCACAAGCCACAACAACATCCTTGGCTCAGATCCCACATCAGGGCAAGAAAAAACTCAACCCACTAGGATACAATGAGAATCCTAGGAGATGACCGCAAATGTGGGGACCCACACCCTGGGCCACCGGTGCAATGGAAGTCAAGTGGATCTAGTTAATAGTGTGAGAGTCCAGTCCATAGTGAAGCCAGCAGGGGGTCATCTTGAGTGGAGACGTCCCCAACTGATACACAGATGAGTGGTCCATCCCAGGTCCCGACTTTGAACAGCGAGCGCAACATCTTTGGTCACCTAATAACCTTTCCACGCAAGACAGGGGGGCAGAGCAGAAAAGAGACGGCAGATCAACTGGTCTAAAAGGGGGGTCTATTTAAAGGCTAGCGTATACAAATGAGTTTTAAGATGGGACTTAAATGCTTCTACTGAGGTAACATCTCTAACTGTTACCGGGGAGGGCATTCCAGAGTACTGGAGTCCGAATATAAAACGCTCTATAGCCCGCAGACTTTTTTTGGGCTCTGGGAATCACTAATAAGCCGGAGTTCTTTGAACACAGATTTCTTGCCGGGACATATGGTACAATACAATCAGCAAGATAGGATGGAACTAGACCGTTTAGTATTTTATACGTAAGTAGTAAAACCTTAAAGTCACATCTTAAGTGCACGGGAAGCCAGTGCAGGTGAGCCAGTATAGGCGTAATATGATCAAACTTTCTTGTTCTTGTCAAAAGTCTAGCAGCCGCATTTTGTACCAACTGTAATCTTTTAATGCTAGACATAGGGAGGCCCGAAAATAATATGTTACAGTAATCGAGACGAGACATAACGAACGCATGAATAATGAGTAATGACCGTCGCTGATGGACAAAATGGAACACATTTTAGCGATATTATGGTCACGATGACTTGCCTGCTGATGGCATCATTTAGCGTCAAAATTAAAACATGTCCACTTCACTTTTTCCCAGGTGTACACATATTACTATGTGGAACATTTTAAATCGACACATTATTGTTAGAAATGTATCTTCCATATCTCACAAGGAAAAGCATCTGATTAAGTCTCCTTTGTGACTAACTGCTGGCCCCTCTTTCATATGTACACTCTTAAAGAGGCGTGATTGGATATAATCCGATCTTGTCCCACCCATCTACAAGACAAAATTAGATATGACCGAATTTCGTTTCTGTCAACATTTTCGTCTCGTTTTTACTAGTTGACGAAATTGTCAGTTAATTTTCTTATCGTCGCAGTCAACGTGCATTTTGTTTTGATTCGTTACTGTCTTTCTTTTGTCAGAGGAGAATAGGTTGTTGACAATAACGAAGACGAAAATAATAAGACAACAAAATTAACAATGCTGTCCCACTGGAGTATGTTCTTTCTTTAGTAACGTCAACCGTAAATAATAGGGATGTGACAAGATTAAAACTTGACAATATTTCTTGTTAGCGTTGTCCCGATACCAATATTATTTCAATATTTTTCTGTACTTTTCTAAATAAAGGGGACCACACAAAATTGCATTACTGGCTTTATTTTAACAAAAAGTCTTAGGGTACATTAAACATATGTTTATTATTGCAAGTGTGTCCTTAAATAAAATAGTGAACATACAAGACAACTTGTTTTTTATTAGTTAATAAGCAAAAAAGGCTCCTAATTAGTCTGTTGACATATGCAGTAACATATTGTGTCATTTTCCATTCTATTATTTTGTTAAAATTATTAAGGACAAGTGGTAGAAAATGAATTATTAATCTACTTGTTCATTTACTGTTAATGTCTGCTTCTGGTTCTATCTACACTTCTGTTAAAATGTAATAATCACTTATTCTTCTGTTGTTTGATACTTTACATTAGTTTTGGATGATACCACAAATTTGGGCATCAATCCGATACCAAGTACTTAGAGGATCATACATTGGTCATGTTTAAAGTCCTCATGTGTCCAGGGACATATTTCCTGAGTTTAAAAACATAGTATAAATTAAAAACAAAACAAAAGAAGATGTTGTGATGCAAAAAAATATCCACGTAATCATAGTAGTATCGACTAGATACGCTACTGTACTTGGTATCATTACAGTGGATGTTAGGTGTTTGTGTCACGGCTGGGACTGTGGCGTGGTTTGTTCTCCCGAGGTGCAAGTGATTTGGACCAGACATGGCGTGAAGGTGGGTACATGATTTATTTTAAACACTAACAAACTACAAAACAGAAGCAAACAAAAGGCGCGCACAATGGCGGAGGTAAAAAAACTAGACTATAAACACAGAACTTGCACATTGGCAGAAACTATGAACAATTAAACAAAACTTGCAAACTATGGCATGAATAAAGAAAACTTACTTGGATGAAAAAAACGGCATGAAAAAGCGCAGCAAGGGTCATAAGGGTGTGTGGACAGTATAAATGCGGGATGTCGCCAGAAAGACAAACTGAAAACAATGAACTTAAATACTACAGACATGATTAACTAAAACAGGTGCGGGACTCAAAACGTGAAACAGGTGCGTGACGTGACAGGTGAAAACTAATGGGTTGCTATCTTGACAAACAAGAGTGCACAATGAGTCCAAACGTGGAACAGGTGAAACTAATGGGTAACCATGGAAACAAGACAAGGGAGTGAAAAGCCAGAAACTAAAGAGTCCAATAACTAAACTAAACAAAACATGACTAAAACAAAACATGATTACACAGACATGACAGTTTGTTTATATTTGGACGCCGGTGAGCTATGGTGTGTAGTGAAGCATGTTTAGCTATTGTGGCGGTATAGTACCTAATATGATTCATTAGTATCGCGGTATTATACTAATACCGGTATACCGTACAACCTTATTTCGTGTTTAGAGAAAAGCTGTCTCTAAAGGTTTTTTTTGAATAGTCAGAACATATCCGTCTGGCCGTGCACGAGGGATTGAAGTCTCATATTAAGTGCTTTCCGCACACTACAAACCGAGTGCTAGTAAACACAGCTCGTGAACACAGCAAGCAAACAGAGCTCCCAGAAGCGCGACTTGCCCACCCAGGCGGGGAAAACCTTCATTTGAGTTCCACAGCCAATGTGTATACCCAAGCAAAAGCGGCTAAATTGTTAATCATGGACACCAAGACCTGACAGAAACACCTGCAATTTTCCCAACTACATACAGTACCACCCTGCACGGTGCCCCTGCCTAAAATGAATGTTAAAACTTTGTCTTGTAAATCCACTATTGTGTAATGTCGCACCCCAACTAAGGAATGAAGTTGGAGGATGATGTATGCATAAAGTCATCACTAGACTTGAGATGAAATGACCTGTTTCTCCTTGGCATTGTTATACTATACAAAACAACTTGTGGCTATTGTGTTTATAAAACTGTGTCAGGATCCTAAGTAGAGTGTGAAACACTAGTGTGTTCATCTATTTCTGGTTCTGTAGCTTCACCTAAAAGGCTGGCGGCTGTGTGTGAGTGTGTGTGTGTCTGTGTGTGTGTGTGTGTGTGTGTGTGTGTGTGTGTGTGTGTGTGTGTGTGTGTGTGTGTGTGTGTATGCTTGCAAAAGCACTTACATGGTGTCCCCATCACCACTGGACAGAGCAAACGCTTGACGCAGCAGTAAACACAACGAGGTCATCGCTTGACGTCAACCTTTGCTTTGCTGCAGCGCTTCTTGGAAACACAAACACACATACAGTACAGTGACGTGTGGTGAAGGTTTATACCCGTTTTTTGGTGGGGTTTTTTTTTTTACGTTAACTGATTGTGCTCTAATTAGTGTTAATATAGGTTGCTCAGAATGAAAATAACAAAAATAAAAAGAAGAGAATAATTAACTTTTGGTATAAATGTTATTTAAAATACTTTTTAATCCCGTTTTATTTTTCGTATGAAACTGAAAACCATGAAATTGCTCGTGAAAAGTCCTTCCTATCCTTGTCCAGGATGCTTTTACTTTTAAACTATCTTAAGTTTGTCATCTTGGCACAATCAAGATGACAATTAGACCAGTTCATCTGCCGTCTCTTTTCTGCTCTGCCCCTCTCTCTTGAGTGGAGAGGTTATTAAGTTACCACAGATGAGGCACTAGCTGTTCCAAGTCGGGACCCGGGGTGGACAACTCATATGTTCATCAGTTGGGGGCGTTTCTGCGCTGTTGACTTGTCTCCACTCAAGATGATCCCCTGCTGGCCCCACTATGGACTGGACTCTCACACTATTAACTAGATCCACTCGACGTCCATTGATTAACTAGATCCCCACATCTGCGGTCCCCTCCAAGGTTTCTCATTGCATCCCATTGGGTTGAGTTTTTTTCTTGCACTGATGTGGGATCTGAGCCGAGGATGTCGTTGTGGCTTGTGCAGCCCTTTGAGACACTTGTGATTAAGGGCAATATAAATACCCTTTGATTGATTGACTGACAGTGTAGTTTTCGTCCTGGTTGTGGAACTGTGGACCAGCTCTTGACTCTCGGCAGGGTCCTTGAGGGTGCATGGGAGTTTGCCCAACCAGTCTACATGTGCTTTGTGGACTTGGAGAAGGCATTCGACCGTGTCCCTCGGGAAGTCCTGTGGGGAGTGCTCAGAGAGTATGGGGTATCGGACTGTCTGATTTTGGCGGACCGCTCCCTGTATGATCAGTGTCAGAGCTTGGTCCGCATTGCCGGCAGTAAGTCGGACACGTTTCCAGTGAGGGTTGGACTCCGCCAAGGCTGCCCTTTGTCACCGATTCTGTTCATAACTTTTATGGACAGAAATTCTAGGCGCAGTCAAGGCGTTGAGGGGATCCGGTTTGGTGGCTGCAGGATAAGGTCTCTGCTTTTTGCAGATGATGTGGTCCTGATGGCTTCATCTGGCCAGGATCTTCAGCTCTCGCTGGATCGGATCGCAGCTGAGTGTGAAGCGACTGGGATGAGAATCAGCACCTCTAAGTCCGAGTCCATGGTTCTCGCCCGGAAAAGGGTGGAGTGCCATCTCCGGGTTGCGGAGGAGACCCTGCCCCAAGTGGAGGAGTTCAAGTACCTCGGAGCCTTGTTCACGAGTGAGGGAAGAGTGGATGCCACCCGATCGCCTCCCTGTTTAGGGCACGTCCGACCGGTAGGAGGCCACGGGGAAGACCCAGGACACATTGGGAAGACTATGTCTCCCGGCTGGCCTGGGAAGAGCTGGACGAAGTGGCTGGGGAGAGGGAAGTCTGGGCTTCCCTGTTTAGGCTGCTGCCCCCGCGACCCGACCTCGGATAAGCGGAAGAAGATGGAAGGATGGATGGATGATTGACTGATTAAGTTTTGAGCTTTGCACATCCTGCAGCTGTGTTGTAGAATTATGGCAGCAACAAAACTTCAAAGGCGCCTGGGGAGAATGACATGTGGGCAGATGACACCAAAATTGAGGTCCCTGGCAAAACCTTGACTCACTGTGTTTGAAAGCAGATAAATGCTGAATATCGAGGTTTCTTGTCTCAGACACAAAACACTTGTGGCCCGGAAACTTGATTAATATCTGACCTCAAAGATCTGACCCACTTCCCCCGAAAACAACATGCACGTACATATTCATGAAGCCGTCATGAATAAACAAGCACTCTGCAGTTGATCAAAAGACACAGCTTGTGTTGCAACAGTTACATACAAGCGTGCTGAGGCTGCAAGCGAGCGCATGGACTATCATTAGTAGTGTGTATGTGTGAAATAGATCCATGTGTCGACGACTGACGGGCAGACTGAGGTTTTTGATCGTAAACAAAAGTATTGGACAAATCCAAAAGCGATGAAAAAGTCCAACATCCCGACAAGCTGATGTTATTGTTGGTCAGGAAAACTTTGATCTGCTGCAGCTGCTAGATGAGACATCAGGATCACCCGACATAGTGGGATTTGTCTCTGTGATTATTCCGTTTTCCTGCAAATAAGACCCGTGGCATTAAACCAAACTACCCGAGCGATGCTTACACTTAAATGCATACAAAGCTCCATGCCTGAGCATCCTAATTATATTCAGGTTCTTCGCGTTATGTAATGTTCTCCAGTGCAGTTCAAATCATACAGTCACTCCCCACTGCAACGTTCTGTGATATGATACGGCTTGGAAAGAATGCAACAATAGCAATGGAGCTGGCAATAAACGTTAAAGTACAGAAGTGCTGAATGAATAAGAATTCTTTGTGACAACTTTGCCTGTCTTTTCCTGACACGCGAGTAAGCGAGTAGAAGCTGCCGTGGTAATCAAAGGATACACAACCAAAAAAAAAAAAGCGATGGCAGTCCAGCTGGTCCAGCCAGCTACAAGTCAAGGTAATGACTTTGTAAAAGATTCAACTGCAGCATTTTCATTTACTGCACAGCTGTTATGACCGATCGTAATGCATTACTTACTTACATTCAGTTATAAACTTTCACATACCCTCCAACAAAATGTATGCAAATGTTATTTGCCTGGTCTAGACCCTAATTAATGAAAGTGCCTAAATGCTAGGCACCGAGTTAAAAGTCAAGAGCAAACTTCTTTAAAATTTCAGGGTGTGGCGTTCATCAATGTACACTGGCCTCCATTACACAAACAGTATTATCAGCCGGTCTTATGTCAGAATGTACAAGTTGAACAATAAGGGACACGGAATTAACATTTCAGGTCATAGCACTTTGGTCTGTTGCCTATTCCAACAAAGTATGTCCTGTTCTTGTGAACCAGTTTGGAGCAGTACTAGAGATTCCCACCCAGTTTTCAAACCACTGTACATAAGAATACATGGTCAACTGATCGTGGGATAAAGTCAATTCATCAAGGCAACATGTTGATGGACTCTGACTGCGGATGAGCTCTTCGGCCATTTTGTCAGTGACAGGTGTGCAGTGTGCCAGCTCTTGTTGTCCAGCTGGCTGCAGAGTAGTTATTTGTCTTTTTTAATGCCTTGAACTTTATCATGAAATAATATTGCAAACTCATTTATAAGGGCAGTACTGCACTAAAAGCCTGTGAAGTGTTTATTTTTCCCCCCTGATGTTAAAACCTCAACAACTTAAATCAGTGTTAACACAGGTATCAGACAATATTGAGTTAATCCATAAAGAGGGCATAGAAGACTTAGTAGACAGCAAAAAAACATTTAAGTCCCACCTTAAAACTCATCTATACAGCTTTTAAATAGACTGTTTTAGACCAGTTGACCTGCCGCTTCTCTTTTTTAAGATTAAGATTAGTTTACTTCAAAGGGGACAATGCAATTTCATAAAACACATGACTACACATGGTTAAAACAGCCAGAAGGCTAGTTTTCATCTGTAATCCCCTAGCCATGATGTAAAAAAGGCAGTAAAATTACAATTTAAAAGAAAAGAAAGAGAGAGACAAAGAAAAAAAGCACAAAATACGGAGAGAACCATATGATAAAAAATAAAATACAACATCACAACAAAACATTTATCATAGCATCAAAACAGGCTCATCTTTTAGTGCTGGCAGCTGTAGGCGTTGATAAGGCACATTTTCACATTTTTGCGCCCCTCTCCTGGATGGAGAGGTTGCCAGGTGACCGTGGATAATCCCTGGAGAGGTACCAGTCTGGAGAAGGCACTAGCTGTTCGGAGTCGTGACCTGGGGCAGACCACTCCTCTATGACATGGATTAGGACCTCCTACCACCCTCTGCTTGCCCCCAATGGACTGGACTCTCACATTATCATGAATAATGCAATAATTGTCCCCATATCTGTGGCCCCTTCCTAAAATTTCCGTTGTTTTTCTTTTTTGGGGCTTTTTGAGTTTTTCCTTGCCTGAATGTTGGTTCAGACCAGGTTTTGTGCAGCCCTTTGAGGCACTCGTGAACAAAAAAACTTTGACTGATTGATAAAAAAGTTGTACTTCAGTGCATAAGCGCCGATCTACATTTCTGTTAGTGGGTGCAAGGTGTGTGTGTATTAGTGTTGTCCCGATACCAATATTTTGGTACTGGTACCGGTACCAAAAGTATTTTGGTACTTTTCGGTACTTTTCTAAATAAAGGGGACCACAAAAAATGTAATTCTTACGGAACAGTAAACATATGCTTCTTATTGCAATTCTGTCCTTAAATAAAATAGTGAACATACAAGACAACTTGTCTTTTAGTAGTAAGTAAGCAAACAAAGGCTCCTAATTTAGCTGCTGAGGTATGCAGTAACATATTGTGTCATTTATCATTCTATTATTTTGTCAAAATTATTAAGGACAAGTGGTAGAAAATTAATTATTAATCTACAAACCCCGTTTCCATAAGAGTTGGGAAATTGTTTTAGATCTAAATATAAACGGAATACAATGATTTGCAAATCCTTTTCAACCCATATTCAGTTGAATGCACTACAGACAAGACATTTGATGTTCAAACTCATAAACTTTATTTTTTTTTGCAAATAATAATTAAATTAGAATTTCATGGCTGCAACACGTGCCAACGTAGTTAGGAAAGGGCATGTTCACCACTGTGTTACATGGCCTTTCCTTTTAACAACACTCAGTAAACGTTTGGGAACTGAGGAGACACATTTTTTAAGCTTCTCCGGTGGAATTATTTCCCATTCTTGCTTGATGTACAGCTTAAGTTGTTCAACAGTCCGGGGGTCTCCGTTGTGGTATTTTAGGCTTCATAATGCGCCACACATTTTCAATGGGAGACAGGTCTGGACTGCAGGCGGACCAGGAAAGTACCTGCACTCTTTTTTTACGAAGCCATGTGGTTGTAACACGTGGCTTGGCATTGTCTTGCTGAAATAAGCAGGGGCGTCCATGGTAACGTTGCTTGGATGGCAACATATGTTGCTCCAAAACCTGTATGTACCTTTCAGCACTAATGGCGCCTTCACAGATGTGTAAGTTACCCATGTCTTGGGCACTAATACACCCCCATACCATCACAGATGCTGGCTTTTCAACTTTGCGTCTATAACAATCCGGATGGTTCTTTTCCTCTTTGGTCCGGAGGACACGACGTCCACAGTTTCCAAAAACAATTTGAAATGTGGACTCGTCAGACCACAGAACACTTTTCCACTTTGTATCAGTCCATCTTAGATGAGCTCAGGCCCAGCGAAGCCGACGGCGTTTCTGGGTGTTGTTGATAAACGGTTTTCGCCTTGCATAGGAGAGTTTTAACTTGCACGTACAGATGTAGCGACCAACTGTAGTTACTGACAGTGGGTTTATGAAGTGTTCCTGAGCCCATGTGGTGATATCCTTTACACACTGATGTCGCTTGTTAATGCAGTACAGCCTGAGGGATCGAAGGTCACAGGTTTAGCTGCTTACGTGCAGTGATTTCTCCAGATTCTCTGAACCCTTTGATGATATTACGGACCGTAGATGGTGAAATCCCTAAATTCCTTGCAATAGCTGGTTGAGAAAGGTTTTTCTTAAACTGTTCAACAATTTGCTCACGCGTTTGTTGACAAAGTGGTGACCCTCGCCCCATCCTTGTTTGTGAATGACTGAGCATTTCATGGAATCCACTTTAATACCCAATCATGGCACCCACCTGTTCCCAATTTGCCTGTTCACCTGTGGGATGTTCCAAATAAGTGTTTGATGAGCATTACTCAACTTTATCAGTATTTATTGCCACCTTTCCCAACTTCTTTGTCACGTGTTGCTGACATCAAATTCTAAAGTTAATGATTATTTGCAAAAAAAAAAACATGTATCAGTTTGAACATCAAGTATGTTGTCTTTGTAGCATATTCAACTGAATATGGGTTGAAAATGATTTGCAAATCATTGTATTCTGTTTATATTTACATCTAACACAATTTCCCAACTCATGTGGAAACAGGGTTTGTACTTGTTCATTTACTGTTAATAGCTGGTTATATTTTCTGTTTCAACATGTTCTATTTACACTTCTGTTAAAATGTCATAATTACTTATTCTTCTGTTGTATGATACTTTACATTAGTTTTGGATGATACTCATGTGTCCATGGACATATTTTCTTAGTTTATAAACATAATATAAATACAAAAAAAACAAAATACAATGTTGTGATGTTAAAAAATATCAACGTAATCATAGTAGTATTGACTAGATGCGCTATTGTACGTGGTAGCATTACAGTGGATGTTAGGTGTATATCCACCAATGGCGTTTGTTTATATTGTAGCGTTCCGGAAGAGTTGGTGCTGCAGGGAATTCTGGGAATTCGTTCTGTAGTGTTTATGTTGTGTTGCGGTGCAAATATTCTTCCAAAATGTGTTTGTCGTTGTTGTTTAGTGTGGTTTCACTATATGGCACATGTTTATGACAGTGTTGGCATTGTTCATACTGCCACCCTTAGTGTGACATGTTGGGCTGTTGAGTAAGTATGCTTTTCATTGGATTGGGCGCAGTGTGTTTTAAGTCAAGATGATTGAGTCAATAGTTAAAATCAGGATGATTGTGTCAAGATGATGGTGTCATTAGTTAAAGTCAAGATGATCGTGCCGTTCTGTTAGGTACTCATCTGGACTGTGGAACCATTGGCAGGAACTGACATTTGGGCTTTATGTTTTATTGTTTTTGTTTTTAATGTTTTATTGTTTTGTTTTTAATGTTTTATTGTTTTGTTTTTAATGTTTTGTATTGTCTTTTTATATGTTTAATGGATCTTAAGGTCTGCAATAAAGATTGATGATGATTAGTTCATTCACAATGAAAACTTGGTTAGGCTTTGTTAACTATAGTCTATAGGGTTTGTGAGTTTTTTATTAAGTAAAACAGATCTAACGCACCACAAAATTAACAACAAGAGTCATTTTTCAAAAATTATTTTTTTTAAAGATTGAAAGTTGCCATCAATCCCACGTGGGTGCTCGGCATTGTCCGTGGGTGCTCGGGCCCCGAAGCACCCACGGGATCGGCGCCTATGCTTCAGTGCCGACCAATAAAGCATGTCATCCTTTTGAAGCTCAGTTGTGAGACGGAACTTCACCCTGAGTTATGGTGGTCTTCTCGGGATTGCATATGGAACGTAAACAAACTGTCCAGTGCAAGGTGTAGAGCAGTGGTTCTCAACCTTGTTGAAGGTACCGAACCCCACCAGTTTCATATGCGCATTCACCGAACCCTTCTTTAGTGAAACATAAAATGTTTTTTTTTTTCAAATTCAAGACAAAGTTATATGTTTTTGGTAACACTTTAGTATGGGGAACATATTTTAAGTAACAAATACTTAATTTAGAGTTATTTAGTTAGGGTTTGGGTTAGAGGGTTAGGGCCAGGGTTAAATAAGGCCATGCCGAATAAGGCATTAATAAGTACTTAATAATGACTAGTTAAGAGCCAATATGTTACTAATTTGCATGTTAATGAGCAACTAATTAATGGTGAATATGTTCCCTATACTAAAGTGTTACCATGTTTTTTTTACTGGTGCACAAAATGAACCGTGTACGAACATCACCTTGTTCAAAGAACAAAACCAACACAAATCATCCATCCATCCATCTTCTTCCGCTTATCCGAGGTCGGGTCGCGGGGGCAGCAGCCTAAGCAGGGAAGCCCAGACTTCCCTCTCCCCAGCCACTTCGTCCAGCTCTTCCCGGGGGAACCCGAGGCGTTCCCAGGCCAGCCGGGAGACATAGTCTTCCCAACGTGTCCTGGGTCTTCCCCGTGGCCTCCTACCGGTCGGACGTGCCCTAAACACCTCCCGAGGGAGGCGATCGGGTGGCATCCTGACCAGATGCTCGAACCACCTCATCTGGCTCCTCTTGATGTGGAGGAGCAGCGGCTTTACTTTGAGCTTCCCTCGGATGACAGAGCTTCTCACCCTATCTCTAAGGGAGAGCCCCGCCACCCGGCGGAGGAAACTCATTTCAGCCGCTTGTACCCGTGATCTTGTCCTTTCGGTCACAACCCAAAGCTCATGACCATAGGTGAGGATGGGAACGTAGATCGACCGGTAAATTGAGAGCTTTGCCTTCCGGCTCAGCTCCTTCTTCACCACAACGGATCGATACAGCGTCCGCATTACTGAAGATGCCGCACCGATCCGCCTGTCGATCTCACGGTCCACTCTTCCCTCACTCGTGAACAAGACTCCGAGGTACTTGAACTCCTCCACTTGGGGCAAGATCTCCTCCCCAACCCGGAGATGGCACTCCACCCTTTTCCGGGCGAGAACCATGGACTCGGACTTGGAGGTGTTGATTCTCATCCCAGTCGCTTCACACTCGGATGCGAACCGATCCAGCGAGAGCTGAAGATCCTGGCCAGATGAAGCCATCAGGACCACATCATCTGCAAAAAGCAGAGACCTAATCCTGCAGCCACCAAACCGGATCCCCTCAACGCCTTGACTGCGCCTAGGAATTCTGTCCATAAATCCCAAATAAAACACAAATTACACACCTGCAAATCAGTCTGACTTCTGCTGTTGCCGTATCCGTAATACGCCGATAGGGAAAAGTTTTTATTTACACGATGAGTCGGGTGGGTCTTGACCTCCGCCGAACCCCTGAGCCCGACTCACCGAACCCTTAGGGTTCCACCGAACCCAGGTTAAGAACCACTGGTGTAGAGAGAATATATCATTCTCTATTTGCACATGTGGGAAAAATGCTTTCAACACATGCAGGGGAGCAGGTGCACGTGGATTCACGCAAATATACATTTTTAGATGAGAACCAGTTGACTTTCTGTATACAGATGAGGGGCGTGACAGATTGCTCCTTGCAGACGCGTGGACATCAAACATTCTCATAAAGACAGAATCTGGGGAATGCTCCATGGAACACTGACAGCACGTTTCCATGTGGGTTAGAGCCTGCCTGCGGTGGGGAGAGGATGACAGGATGCAGACATGCCTGGCTCGAGCCGGGGGTTGACTGTAAAGTGTGTGTATGTGAAGGCAAACGTAAGGTTTTGCACACTAATACAGTACATACTTTCGCTGAGTGTAAATGTTCAAGTAGCTGGAAGCGCCTCTGACATAATCACGGTTCGTCAAATCTAAAGAAAAGGTCTTCTATGTGATGACGACTGGCGGGTCGGGTGTGAGGAGTGGAAACCACGCTGCCAAAAATGAGAAGTTGTTGACTAATCTGTGTGTGCGCTGAGACATTTGTATGCGTCGACAGACATTAGACAGGACGAAGAGAACTGATGGTTAATGGAATTTGATAGTGGAGTCTGAACTTGCCGTGTCCCTTCAGCACTGAGGTGTCAAACAAAATCATCATTAGTACAAAGCCCAAAACCAGTGAAGTTGGCACGTTGTGTAATTCGTAAATAAAAACAGAATACAATGATTTGCAAATATTTTTCAACTTATATTAAATTGAACAGACTGCAAAGACAAGATATTTAATATTCCAACTGAGAACTTGTTTTTTTTTTTGCAAACAATCATTAACTTATAATTTAATGGTAGCAACACATTGCAAAAAAGTTGGCACAGTGGCATTTTACCACTGTGTTGCATGGCCTTTTCTTTTAACAACACTCAGTAAATGTTTGGGAACCAATTATTGAAGCTTTTCAGGTGGAATTCTTTCCCATTCTTGCTTGATGTGCTTAAGTTGTTCAACAGTCTCTGTTGTGGTATTTTAGGCTTCTTACTGTGCCACACATTTTCAATGGGAGATATGTCTGGATTACAGGCAGGCCAGTCTAGTACCTGCACTCTGTTGGAATACGTGGCTTGGCATTGTCTTGCTGAAATAAGCAGGGGCGTCCATGATAACATTGCTTGGATGGCAACACATGTTTCTCCAAAACCTGTATGTACCTTTCAGCATTAATTGTGCCTTCACAGATGTGTAAGTTACCCATGTCTTGGGCACTAATACACCCCCATACCATCACAGATGCTGGCTTTTGATTTTTGCGCCTATAACAGGCAGATGGTTCTTTTCCCCTTTGGTCCGGAGGACACGACATCCACAATTTCCAAAAACAATTTGAAATATGGACTCGTCAGACCACAGAACACTTTTCCACTTTGCATCAGTCCATCTTAGATGAGCTCAGGCCCAGCAAAGCGTTTCTGAGTGTTGTTGAGAACTGGCTTTGGCTTTGCATAGTAGAGTTTTAACTTGCATTTACAGATGTGGCGACCGACTGTAGTTACTGACAGTGGTTTTTTGAAGTGTTCCTGAGTCCATGTGGTGATATCCTTTACACACCGATGTCACTTTTTGATGCAGTACCGCCTAAGAGATCGAAGGTCACAGGCATTGCCGCTTAAGTGCAGTGATTACTTCAGATTCTCTGAACCTTTTGATAATATTACGGACCGTAGATGGTGAAATCGCTAAATTCCTAGCAATAGCTGGTTGAGAAATGTTGTTCTTAAACTTAAACTGACAATTTGCTCACACATTTGTTCACAAACCTGCTCAGTGGTCTTGTGGTTAGAGTGTCCGCCCTGAGATCGGTAGGTCATGAGTTCAAACCCCGGCCGAGTCATACTGAAGACTATAAAAATGGGACCCATTACCTCTCTGTTTGACACTCAGCATCAAGGGTTGGAATTGGGGGTTAAATCACCAAAATGATTCCAGAGCACATCCACCGCTGCTGCTCACTGCTCCCCTCACCTCCCAGGGGATGGGTCAAACATAGAGAGTAATTTCACCACACCTAGTGTGTGTGTAAGTATCAGTGGTACTTTAACTTAAAGTGGTGACCCTAGCCCCATCCTTGTTTGTGAATGACTGAGCATTTCATGGAAGCTGCTTTTATACCCAATCACGGCACCCACCTGTTCCCAATTAGCCTGTTCACCTGTGGGATGTTCCAAATAAGTGCATTCCTTAACTTTCTCAGTCTTTTTTGCAACTTGTGCCAGCTTTTTTCAAACATGTTGCAGGCATCAAATTCCAAATGAGCTAATATTTGTAAAAAAGAAACAAGTTTACCAGTTCGAACATTAATTAATTTGTCTTTGCAGTCTATTCAATTGAATATAGGTTGAAAATGATTTGCAAATCATTGTATCTTGTTTTTATTTACGATTCACACAACGTGCCAACTTCACTGCTTTTGGGTTTTGTACAATAAACCCGAGACAGTTGCTTCTCCTCATCATCAAATTATTTATTTGCCTTTCTATCTTTTGAACACTGAATCTTCCATCTCTTGAACAGATACATTGATAAAAGCAAAAGATTGAAAACGTACATTGCTTGTTTTTAAAAAAAATCGTGATGAGGTGGCGACTTGTCCAGGGTGTACCCCGCCTTCCGCCCGATTGTAGCTGAGATAGGCTCCAGCACCCCCTGCCACCCCGAAGGGATTAAGTGGTAGAAAATGGATGGATGGACGATTCATACCCAAATCACAATTTTTATTTATTCTAAATCTAAACTGATTTATAGTTTTTGAGAATCGGTTAAAAAAAAGAATATTTATTTTGTTATTATTATACAGCACCCCCCGCAACCCTGAAAGGGACAAGCGGTAAAAAATGGATAGATGGATGGATCATTATTATTTATCAATTTTTGGACTTGAAAACATGAAACAACTATTATTAATATTGATGATTATATTTGATATGATGATGATTATTATTATGAACACTGTTGCTTTCATAAATTTTTGGTTTGCCTTCTTTTGAGTATTGTATGTCCTCTTGCTTTGCAAATTTATCTTAAAGGGGAACTGCACATTTCTTGGAATTTTACCTATTGTTCATTATGAAAGACATGACAACAGATGTTTGTTTTTTTAACGCATTGTAACTCGTAAATAAACGTAAATAGAAGTTCGCTTACAGCGGAGCCAATGGGAGGTCCTCTATTTTGCCCATAAAACCCAATAAGAAAAAATGTCATCAATACTCCATTTACATTTTGTGACTTGAATATTAACCAAGTATTATTGATATTGTTATACGCAGACAAACTGTTTATAGCGGCACCGTGATTACAAGCTTTTTTGCCAATTTTGACATGATCGACTGATCAGCTGCTTCCTCGTTTCCTTGTTCGTCACAATTTATTGTAGATCACAAATCATGCCGCTCACCTGGATAGTAGAAGGACAAAGATGTATTCCGATAAGTTGGTACACTTTGACAGCCAATTTAAACCCGGAAATGGCGAAAACGACACAAAAAAACGCTTAGGTCCACCCCCATTTTCTTTGCTAGGATTATGAGTCATTCTTCATCTTAATACCTCTTAAGACCCAAGCTGTTTGTTTACAAGCTTTTTTTTAATTTCTCTTTGCTATTTGGGCTTATTGGACCCTAATTAGAATACAAACTAAGAATCATCTTTTGATATAATGTATTTAGTCCATTAGTACACAAACGTGTACTTCATGTTTAGTGACATGCTAATTCTTATTTTTTCCAAATTCCATTGTATGTTATACTCTTCTGACACCACCAGATGGCAGTATAAGTGTCCACATAAGCGGCCATAAGACCCCAATTCAGTAGTGTACACAATTTTGGAAGTAAGAGCTAAAAGGTGCTGTCCACGCATGTGGCCACTAAGCCTTTAGAGGTCAAATTAATGGGAATATATGAAAGTCCTAGCAGTCGGCATCCCAATAACAGCAGAACTTGTACAGTAAGTGATGTTTTAATATATTTGTTGCCTCTCATGAAGTCTGGAGTGAGCAGTAATCAGTGAACGTTGTGATGCGTTTACTAAATTAATGCGCAGCGTATGCTTAAAATGAGAAAAATACATACATTTTAAACGTTTTTATAAATGTGCCCTTTACAACATTACATATATATTTACAGTGTGTAATTAAAACCTTAATGGAGGTGTTTAGATGTTTTTTTAAAGGCTTTAGAGGCAGAATAGAGCGGCTTCCAAAGGCTCCATTGTAAGCGGAACTTTGATCACATTTATTTATTATTTAGAATGCATTAAAAAAATACATCCATTGTCATATCTTGTATAATGATTGTGAACAGCAAATTCCAAAAAAAAGTGCAGTTATTGTTTAAACATTGTAAAGCTGGGTTCATGTTGGTGTTACCCATTTTTTTTATTAGAATGATTAACATTCTGTGATTCTTGTAAATACATTTCAAAAACAATTTTTTTAAAGACATTTTTTAAGCCAACACTGCACGTCTAAGTCGTCCGTCAGCAGCCAAGAGAAGCTTTTGTGACCTGTAACCTATTTTGAAAACGTTTAGTCATAATTTATATACCACATAATATATTTCGAGAATCGTGTTGACTCAAGAATCGACTCTTAATCAAATTGTCACCCCAAGAATTGGAATCGATTCGAATTGTGAGGCGCCCAAAGATTCCCACCTTTTACATAGTTTGGAAAACATACGTTGGGACAAATACTCCGGCTAATACAAACAATTTATCTGCTGTTTAATTACTTGTAGTGTGTCCATGAGCGTCCCCCTATCTCCCCAGCTTCTCTTGATTATTGTACTTGTAGTCCAATGTTGTGAAACCAAACATTCCAAACAAACACATGGGTGAACATATACTGTCTATTAGAAACATTGCTTAGTCAGTCACACGAGGAGAGGCATCCATGTTTCACAACCCAGATGCTTTATTGATGGCCGTCTGGGGAATTGTAACTCTTTAAGTACCAAAAGCTGCGGACCAGACTAGCTGACGAAGTCTGATTCCTCATTAAAAATGAGGAATGATGTTTTATAATAATCAGATGTATATTTTTCCTCTTACAATATAACGTACACTTACAACTAACTGAAACATGTTTTCTTACGTTTGAAGTGGAATTCTTGTAGGCTGAAATGTGAACATTTCTACTGTAACAGATGACAGCGCATGATATTAATGTTATTTTTCCTAATTTGTATGTAAAAATTGAAGAGTTGTGCCGCCTTGTCTGACGTCGTGTCACTTTTTACAGTGTGTAGCATGAGTGAGGTCATGTGACTGCCAGGTTCCGTTTGATTGGTGAAATGCAATCAAACATCATTAGGGCTTACATTGGATTGGTGAAACAAAGTCATGTGACCGTGCCCGCTGGATCAAGTTGCTCCAACAAATCCAATGAATGTGTCTTAGCAAACATCCATCCATCCATCCATTTTCTACCGCTTATTCCCTTCGGGGTTGCGGGGGGCGCTGGAGCCTATCTCAGCTACAATCGGGCGGAATGCGGGGTACACCCTGGACAAGTCGCCACCTCATCGCAGGGCCAACACAGATAGACAGACAACATTCACACTCACATTCACACACTAGGGCCAATTTAGTGTTGCTAATCAACCTATCCCCAGGTGCATGTCTTTGGAGGTGGGAGGAAGCCGGAGTACCTGGAGGGAAACCACGCAGTCACGGGGAGGACATGCAAACTCCATACAGAAAGATACAGAGGCCGGGATCGAACTCACGACTACTCAGGACCTTCGTATTGTGAGGCAGACGCACTAACCCCTCTTCCACCGTGCGTCTTTGCAAACAGTAATCCATAAATTATAAACAAAATATAATGATGATATTAATTAATGTAGCGATCAGAATGAAACTCAAAGTAACAAAGTAACAGTAGCGTTTATTCTTTATCAAAATATTCAAGTAAGGCTATGTTCACACCGTCAAATACGACCTTTTTATGTGACGGTTCACATTACAAAAAAAAAAAATGCAATTACTGATGTGAATGCAATCTGGCCCGCATGCGGACATGACGTCGCACGCACTGCAGTGTTTACGGAAATAAAAATGGCTTCAGCTCTCGTCGGTCTTAATGTGGCAATTTTAAGGATTTTGTGCAATCAAAGTCAACATTTTCTGAACCAGATTGTCGTCCGTAGAAAATAAAAAAGAGGACAAGTATTTTGGTTCTCACAGTTTTCTGGGATAATTTACTTCGATGGAGTGGTGAAACTTTCATGTTAGTTCCTGAAACATTTTATTTTCACCTGTTTTCTGCTCTGTTGTCAACTATTTATTTTGAAACCATCTATCATGACGAATAATTATGACGCTTATCGCTTTTTAATGACGTTCTGGTCGGATCAATGCGACCTGAGTACGGGAGTTCACATTGAGGACACATTGCATATATATCCGATTTATTTCCACATACAAAAGTGGTCTGGGTTGCATATGAAAAATTCGGAATTGCAATGAAAAAAGTCCCGTACAGGATGCATATGGGCAAAACAATTGGAATTGACCTGCAGTGTGAACAAGGCCTAAAAGTAAAAAGAATGTTGAATTAAAACTAATCTGACAAGTACAATCCGTACAAAAAAGTTACTTAAGTAATTGCAACGACGTAAATGTAGCGCATTACTATGCACCTCTGTGTAGTAACATAATATATAACATTTATAAAGACTTCACAAGTAAGAGAAAGAGAAGAAAAATGATAATCATAAAGCCAAACACTGGGCCTCATTCAGCAACCGTTCTTAAGAACAAATGTTGTTCTCAGGCCCACTTACGCAGTTTTTAAGGAGATTTTTGTATTCACCAATGTTTTCTTAGCTGGGATTTGTTCGGAGGTAAGAACAAAATCTCAGGACTCTTAGGGTGGCCTATTTGTTCTTAAGTGGGACAAGTTCCCTTACTTCTATTGTCTAATGTTAAATTAATATCATAGATAGATAGATGGATAGATAGATAGATAAATAGATGGATAGATAGATAGATATAGACAAGACAAACAGAATATATAGCAAAATGAGCAATATGTAGACATTTCAAAATACCGTGTGTGTGCACATGCGCGCGCGCACACACACACACACACACACACACACACACACACACACACACACACACATACACACACACACACACACACACACACACACACACACACACACACACACACACACACACACACACACACACTCTTGCTGCTACTGCAACACACCACAAATCGTGCCCTGGGGAGGGAACGCATATTTCACGACCATGTTTTGCCCGAAGTGACGAATATTTCTTTGACCGCTCCGGGGCTACCTCAGCAATCCCACTTTCTTAAAGGCCTACTGAAACCCACTACTACCGACCACGCAGTCTGATAGTTTATATATCAATGATGAAATCTTAACATTGCAACACATGCCAATACGGCCGGGTTAGCTTACTAAAGTGCAATTTTAAATTTCGCGCGAAATATCCTGCTGAAAACGTCTCGGTATGATGACGTCAGCGCGTGACGTCACGGATTGTGGAGGACATTTTGGGACAGCATGGTGGCCAGCTATTAAGTCGTCTGTTTTCATCGCAAAATTCCACAGTATTCTGGACATCTGTGTTGGTAAATCTTTTGCAATTTGTTCAATGAACAATGGAGACAGCAAAGAAGAAAGCTGTAGGTGGGAAGCGGTGTATTGCGGCTGGCTGCAGCAACACAAACACAACCGGTGTTTCATTGTTTATATTCCCAAAAGATGACAGTCAAGCTTTACCATTGGCCTGCGGAGAACTGGGACAACAGAGACTCTTACCAGGAGGACTTTGAGTTGGATGCGCAGACACGGTACTGTGAGTACGCATGTAGCTGCGGCTTCCAAACATTTGATCGCTTACCCGTACGTGTGTGCCGCTATGTGCATGTCACGTACGTAACTTTGGGAACTTTGAGGAAATATATGTGCTGTATGAACTTCGGGGAGGTGAACGGTACTTTGGGCTGTGGGATTGAGTGTGTTGTACAGGTGTTTGAGTTGTATTGGCGGGTTATATGGACGGGAGGGGGGAGGTGTTTGTTATGCGGGATTAATTTGTGGCATATTAAATATAAGCCTGGTTGTGTTGTGGCTAATAGAGTATATATATGTCTTGTGTTTATTTACTGTTTTAGTCATTCCCAGCTGAATATCAGGTCCCACCCGCCTCTCACAGCATCTTCCCTATCTGAATCGTTCCCACTGCCCTCTAGTACTTCACTCTCACTTTCCTCATCCTCGCTCAAATTAATGGGGAAATCGTCGCTTTCTCGGTCCGAATCGCTCTCGCTGCTGGTGGCCATGATTGTAAACAATGTGCAGATGTGAGGAGCTCCACAACCTGTGACGTCACGCTACTCGTCTGCTACTTCCGGTACAGGCAAGGCTTTTTTATCAGCGACCAAAAGTTGCGAACTTTATCGTGGATGTTCTCTACTAAATCCTTTCAGCAAAAATATGGCAATATCGTGAAATGATCAAGTATGACACATAGAATGGACCTGCTATCCCCGTTTGAATAAGAAAATCGCATTTCAGTAGGCCTTTAAACTTACGTTTTGGCATTATGTATTTCCCCCGCGGGATAATACGAATTTCTCTTTTGTAATCTGTTTGTGTTTTCTCCGTGTGTTTGATGGTCTGCTTTTCCACCGGAATTGTGCCTTATATGGGGAATTAAGGGTGTTTACCTATGCAAATTACGGAATTAAGGGTGTTTACATATGTATATTGGGGAAATAAGGGCGTGTTTATATGCAAATTATGATAGAAACGCACGCGATAACCATTTGGCATTCAGCAACTTAAGAACAGCAGGTGGGAACAATTTGGGCATTTAAGAACACATCATGAATTTGAATGGACTCCTCTTAGGAAATCACTTAGGAAGAAAGAAAGGAGGAAAAGTTAGGAACTTATCGCTGAATGGGGCTCAATGTTGTTAATTAAGTTGAATTAAATGTTGCATAGCATTAATGTAGCAACAAAAGTACTGCACATACCTTTCTACGCTAGTTTCTCAATACAATAAAAAAAAAAAAAAGTTCTTATAAAAAAATTATTAAATATAATTAAACATGTGGCTTTAAATTAATTTGAACTTTTGGATAAATGTATTAAAAAAACAATAGAAGGTGAGTTAAACCACTACAACACCAAGGGCTTAAACAATGATAGTTTTCATGCTCTACCTTTTTAAATAGGCCTGTATTTTTTAATGCATATACAAATTGATTTGTCATTCGTTAACAGTCTAATTTATATGGTATATACTTTTCCAAATATATTCAAATATGAGCTTATGTAGTCAACTTTTTAATCTCCCCATACTGTAAGAACGCGTGATTTATAGCCTCACCACCTGAGCTCTTTAAGCCACTTGTGTCCAGGTACTGTTTATCTTTTCTACATTATCAAACCAGACTAGCAGAAATGCAGTACACCAATACAAGTGCGGAGATAATTTAAACCACTTTCCTGTCAAGTGCCTGCCAGGCATGCATCCTGGGTTCTGGGCCAAAGGACATTTGTGTGTGTTTTTTTTAATGCTACTCCATACTTCAAGTTTCACTTCATTCCAGCTGGAAATAATCTACTTATTTCTCAACACTGAGGCACTGTACAAAATCTACGCTGGCTAATTAATTATGTCCCATTGCTACTGTGTAAAACAAATAAAACACTGGCTTCACTTGATATACACGCAACACACCATGACTAAAAATACTTAGAACAAATCAATAAACGCAGAATGCAGAAATGCACGCTAGCTAATCGATTCATTAAAATAAGTAGCTCAGCAGACATGGCACAGATGTGTTCTGATGGGTTTTTTGAGTTATCATTTGGAATTTTTGTGTCTAATCATAAAAGATAATTGAAAATGTACAAACTAAAGCTTTAGAGTAAGGGTACTGCTTGTTAAGGAGTGGGAAATGTTCCGTTTTTGGATACAGAGGTACCAACAGAGATCATCACATTAGGCCACTGCCTGTAACTGAATCTTTAGAACACCATCCATCCATCGTATCCAAAGTCAGGTCGCGGGGGCAGCAGCCAAAGCAGAGAAGCCCAGACTTCCTTATCCCCAGCTATTTCTTCCAGCTCTTCCCGGGGAATCCCAAGGCATGACCAGGCCAGTTGGGAGACATCGTCTCTCCATTGTGTGCTGGGTCTCCCTAGGGAGGTTCCGGGGGGCATTCTTGCCAGATGACTGAAACCACCTCATTTGGCTCCTCTCGATGTGGAGGAGCAGCGTCTTTACTTTGAGCTCTTCCGGAATGACAGTTTCTCCTCTTAGAGAGACCTACCACCGAACAGAGGAAACTAATTTCGGTTGCCTGTACCCGTGATCTTGTCCTTTTGGTCATAACCCAAAGATCATGACCATAGGTGAGGATAGGAACGTAGATCAGACCGATAAAACTGAGCTCAGCTGAACTCAGCTATTTGTTTTACCACGACGGACCGATGCAGGTTCGCATCACTGCAGATGGTCTCACGATCCACTCTCCCCTCACTCGTGAACAAGACGCACAATCAAAATGTGGACAGATAATTTGGTTGCAAAATCCTTGATCATCCATACAATTTATCCTGTAGAGGATTACAGGAATCTGTAGCCTATACCAGTTAGCACCCTGGGCAGATTAGCAGATGACCCATTATTAAAAGCAAAAGACAGCCCAAGGTAGGATGTGTCAGGTTCAAACACTGATGACATCTATTAAACAGACAAGAAGCAAGGAATTAAACAGAGACAGAATTAAATTTAGCTCATTGAGGAGAAACGTCTGGGCTGTACTCTTTGTACAGTCTTCCACCACGCTCTGACGAAAGGTCGCACGCCTCCTCTTTTATTTGAACTTTTTCTGATTACATGGCAACAGCTGTTTCTAAAGGAAGGGGGGGTCGTAAACAGCCGTCGCCTTTGGTTACAAAACAGTTCAACGAAAAGGTGCCTGGAGGGGTGCCAGGTCCTGCTTCCTCTCCGCTTTGTAGATCTCGGGTCAAGACAAAATCTTCCTGTGGATTACAATAGATCAAAGAAACCGACACCTTCATGTCGCTTCCCATCCTACACAGTGGAGTTTTACAAGCCTTTTGATTGGTAAGATCAAAGACAGCTTTTGTCTGCTCATTGAAACACAAAGTTTTGTGATAACTTAGATACAATTATTCTGACAGGATGGTTCATAGGACCGACAAGATTCCGTCTGCACTACTGAGTATCGGTTCACATAAAATCAAACGGTACAATATTTTGATCCCTTTTTTGCCCGTGAGGTCACGTCCGTGAAGGCAAAACAAGCACTCAAGCAGCACTCAGAGCATTGATTGATTTATTGAAACTTTTATTAGTAGATTGCACAGTGAAGTACATATTCCGTACAATTGACCACTAAATGGTTAGGTTTGGTTGGTATCAACACTTCAGTCATCAACAATCAGCATCAACAATTGCATCATCAGAGACATGGATATTGAAACAGTGTAGGACTGACTTGGTAGGATATGTACAGCAAGTAGTGGACATAGAGAGAGAGATCAGAAAGTATGAGAAAAAGTGTCTACATTGGATTGTTTGATTGTTTACATTTGATTATTTACAATCCGAAGAGGTAATATGTGGAAGGGAGGGTGTTAGTTTAGGGTTGTAGTTGCCTGGAGGTGTTCTTTTAGTGCGGTTTTGAAGCAGACTGCCTGTAGTTGATGTTGCTATTTTCCATGCCAACAAAACAAGTATGCCTTGAATGTACAGTAAGGCTCCACTTTTTCCCCAAATTCGCTAGATAGATGATCATTGGCTTTGCCATATACATGATACTGATTAGCATTAGCGTTGTTACATGGCACGTTTAACACTTCCAAATTTGGTAGTCAAAATTACAATTAAGGTGCACGTTAAAATCTAAACAGCTAGTGTGTAATAATAGGTACAATACTTACAGTATAAACATTTTTTAGGACTCAACAAAAGACAAGGCTGTCACAATATTCTTAATGGCAAAGGCTACTCCCTGGCTAGTCAGTCTATACACTACTTCCATCTTATGCCTTGGAATTGCAAATGCATTAAAACAATCGATCATTTGCAGCAAGACCCAAAAGTGTAAGAAACAAGCTATCGCAACTGGACAGCATAATAAGCTTGTGATTGAATGTTAAATTAAAAAAATTAGATTTTATCATTTAACAAATGAACAAATATTAACACACAAACACACACGAAAGTCCCGAAAGGTGTATTCCAGGGTACCAGGAATTGGTACTGTATCGATTCTAATGTGATAGGTACCTATCCCTAGCCACAGTTGGGAAATATGTTCAGTATCATCAATGATATCATCAATGATATCATCAGTGACCCATCAGACATGCTGCCTCCATAGTGGGTTTTGCTTGGATTGAGTTGGGAACTGCCACAGTAAGCAAATTGTCTGATCTCTGGTTAGTGTAGCAGAACAAGCAGACAATATTTGACACTTTACCTCATTATTATGAGTCATGCGCTAAATGCGGCCGATGGTCACATTGGAGAGGAGCCTGACAACTAAAAGCTTTGGCTTTGGTGTCGACCGCTTGTAAGCGTGAGGAGTTACAGTCTTGCATTTGTATAAATTCTAATCCTGAGAGGCAATGTCATGAACTTTATTGCATCCTTCTGCTCATTGTACAGTTGACCAGAAGCTGAATGATCAATTGACTTGGAATTCCACCTTAAATTTCACTTAAAACGAAGACGAACACAAATCAAAAGACCAACATGAGTAAGGAGGAAACAAATTGATCAGGCAATCAGCCAATTTATTCCTTCGCCTTCTGGTTCCTATTTTTCTTAAAATAATGTGCAATTTTTTTGGGCTTTTTTGAGCGCGTGTACTCTTTCACTAGAGTAACAGTGATGATAAGCGGGTTAAAATGAAAGTAGGCCAAGTGCAGTAATAATCAAAGATCTTGGTAATGGTTAATTTCCAACAAAGTTACATTTAAGTAACAAATCTCTAAATTACTTTTGGGGATATTTAGTACTTTAAGATGTTTTGAGCTGGGAAGCCTCATTCACACAAACACCAGGAGGACAAAGAACTAATAACTTGGCTTGAGCTCGGGCCCAGCGAAGCCAGCAGCGTTCCTGGGTGTTGTTGATAAATAGCTTTGGCTTTGCATAGTAGAGTTTTAACTTGCACTTACAGATGTAGCGACAAACTGTTGTTACTGACAGTGGAATTCGGAAGTGTTCCTGAGCCCATGTGGTGATATACTTTCAGTGTTGGGACTAACGCGTTACAAAGTAACGCGTTACTGTAACGCCGTTACTATCGGCGGTAACTAGTAATCTAACGCGTTATTTTTTTATATTCAGTAACTCCGTTACCGTTACTACATGATGCGTTACTGCGTTATTTTGCGTTATTTTTTATGTAGTATCGGCTAGAAACTGAGAAGATCTGAGTGTTGCAGCGCTGCTGAAGAGGCGACAAAAAAGAGGCGCGCCGCGCGCTGTCTGTGTGTACGTGTGTGTGTGTGTGTGAGTGTGTGTGTGTGGGAGTGGGCGTGTCTGTGTCTACTATCAAGACGTCATGGCGAACCCCGTAGCCGAGTTTCTTAAAATGGAGATATTTTCAGTACGTTTCTTTTATCGACCACAAAGAAAAGAACATTTTAGTTGAATGTAAGTTTCAAATATGCTGAAACAGCGACAAAAACAACATGCTTCGACGAAGCTAGTAAAGAGACACACACTTTACCTCCACGTCCAACAGCGGCTGGATTTTAATGAGGCACTGCACACTGAAGGTACACACACTCTGTCAATTCTCTTATATACTCTTTCATTTTAAACTTTTAGAGTGTTTGATTATCACATCACTCTAAATGTTTAGACTATAAAGTTCACAAACCTAAAGAGGGATACTAGTGGGCCAGGCTAATATTTCCTTTTCTCTAAACTAAGTGGGGAAATGTGTAGAGTGTTCTGGGCTTCAGACATGATTTTATTTCAGAATTCCGGTTAGGCTTTATGTATGTAGTGTGTGCCTTTCTTGTTTTACAGCTATGTTGTTATAATGCTGTTTGTTACTTATGTATGTTAAGTTGCAGCTATTTAAAATAGTTTTGTCAATTTGTTCTGGTCTGAAACAAATTGGCCCTTTAAAACATATCTTTGTCTTTGTGTGTTGTATGTAGAGCACATTGCTTAGCAGAGTTCAGTGATGCAAATGCATGTCAACTTGATCAACAGATTGTATTATTCTCCAGTGCAATAACAGTACTAAAATGAAGGCTAAAAGGGCATTAAATGGGGCCTTAAAAAAATAAAAAATAAATATATAAGTAACTAAATAGTTACTTTTCACAGTAACGCATTACTTTTTGGTTTAAGTAACTGAGTTAGTAACTGAGTTACTTTTGAAATAAAGTAACTAGTAACTGTAACTAGTTACTGGTTTTCAGTAACTAACCCAACACTGTATACTTTACACACTAATGTCGCTTTTTGATGCAGTACTGCCTGAGGGATCTTAAGTCCGTAATATCCCCGCTTATGTGCAGTGATTACTCCAGATTATTTGAACCTTTTGATGATATTACGGACCGTAGATGGTGAAATCCCTAAATTCCTTGCAATAGCCCGTTGAGAAATGTTGTTCTTAAACTGTTTGACAATTTGCTCACGCATTTGTTCACAAATTGATGACCCTCGCCCCATCCTGGTTTGTGAATGACTGAGCTTTTCATGGAAGCTGCTTTTATACCCAATCATGGCACCCACCTGTTCCCACCTGTGGGATGTTCCAAAAAAACAGTTTGATGAGCATTCCTCAACTTTCTCAGTCTTTTTTGCCACTTGTGCCAGCTTTTTTGAAACATGTTGCAGGCATCAAATTCCCAAATGAGCTAATATTTGCAAAAAAAAACAAAGATTTCCCGTTCGAACGTTAAGTATCTTGTCTTTGCAGTATATTCAATTGAATATAGGTTGAAAATAATTTGTAAATCATTGAATCAAGAAGGCCATTAATTTGTGTTTAGTTTTTATGGATTAACACATTTAAAAAAAAAAAACTTTTCACATTGTCATTATGGTCTGTAGAATTTTGAGGACACAATGACTGTATTACATTTTGAAATAAGGCTGCAACATAACAAAATGTGGAAAAAGTGAAGCGCTGTGAATACTTTCCGGATGCACTGTACATTAACTGAGTTCCTGCACTAAAACACACAGTTATACTCTGGAATGTAATATTTAAATGGTAAATGGGTTATACTTGTATAGCGCTTTTCTACCTTCAAGGTACTCAAAGCGCTTTGACACTATTTCCACATACACTGATGGCGGGATCTGCCATGCAAGGCCCTAACCACGACCCATCAGGAGCAAGGGTGAAGTGTCTTGCTCAAGGACACAACGGACATGACGAGGTTGGTAGACGGTGGGGATTGAACCAGGAACCCTCATCAGTTGCTGGCACGGCCACTCTCTCAACTGCGCCACGCTGTCCCCCCTTACTATTGTCTACATGTTCCAGTATGAAGTGAGATGTTAGCTCTGTTTTGGCTAGGGATGTCCGATAATGGCTTTTTGCCGATATCCGATATTCCGATATTGACCAACTCTTTAATTACCGATACCGATATCAACCGATATATACAGTCGTGGACTTAACACATTATTATGCCTAATTTGGACAACCAGGTATGGTGAAGATAAGGTACTTTAAAAAAAAAAAAAAAAAAAAAATGAGATAAATAAATTAAAAACATTTTCTTGAATAAAAAAGAAAGTAAAACAATATAAAAACAGTTACATTGAAACTAGTAATTAATGAAAATTAGTCAAATTAACTGTTAAAGGTTAGTACTATTAGTGGACCAGCAGCACGCACAATCATGTGTGCTTACGGACTGTATCCCTTGCAGACTGTATTGATATATATTGATATATAATGTAGGAACCAGAATATTAATAACAGAAAGAAACAACCCTTTTGTGTGAATGAGTGTGAATGAGAGAGGTTTTTTGGGTTGGTGCACTAATTGTAAGTGTATCTTGTGTTTTTTATGTTGATTTAATAAAAAAAAAAACCAAAAAACCAAAAAAAAACCGATACCGATAATAAAAAAAACGATACCGATAATTTCCAATATTGCATTTTAACGCATTTATCGGCCGATAATATCTGCAGGCCGATATTATCGGACATCTCTAGTTTTAGCTATGGGCCACAATATGAACAATTTCCCTTGTGGGTCAATAAAGTTTGTCTAAATCTAAGTCTAAGTCATGGGTGGTTGTCCAGGGCGCATTCTCACCTAACCCTAACCAAGGATGAGGGGGAAAGATTCATATTAATTTGTGTGCAACAATAATTTGCCCATCAGGTTAGGATATTTGTGTCAGATGGACCTCGCTCCATAGGCGGTATACTGCTCACAGAAAGTGGGGGGTCTCGCCCAGGGCACTGTTAATGGAATAATCTGTGAATCAAGATGCTTTGTGTAACTTTGTCACTGCTTATCACTTGGATAGTTGACCAGACTGCCCATTATTTTATGGATCACCTCCCGCCAAGAAGTAAAAATGTGATTGTAAACTTTCACTCCTTCCTTAACGTTCTATTTCCTATTCAAAAAAAAAATATGATCCGATTAGATTTACGGTCGAAAGCCCCGAGTCATGATCCATATAGCCAGCGTCTGGTTTCACTTTGCTGAAATGATGTGTGTGAACGGGTCAGGATCTACAAAGATCCACAATGCCTTATCTCTATCATGTCTAAGGTTGCTGTCTCTGATGTGCGCTCGTAGATCTCAGCCAACTAAAGTCTTTAAGTAACCAAGGTTCTCATACTCACTCATGTTATCCTGGCTCCCTTTCCATATCTGTCCAAGCTGGCTATCATTCACACTTGATTTATTTCTCTACTTGGCTTGATTAGCACTTTGGCACTTGGAAAAAATGGAAATATAATGAATTCTTCTTCACATTATAAGCAACTTTTTTACTGATCTTGCTTTAGTGAGAGACCCGCACTGAAAGCCTATAACGAGAACAAGCTGTTTTCCATTGGCGGCGTCCACGCCAAGCCATTATTGTTTTGTTTGGATGCTGTACGTGTCACATGTGTGCGACACTCTGCGTCTGATCTCCTCTGAAGCTGGTGGTATTTCTGCAGGAACAGTCAGATGCATGAAGGGTGGTCTGACGTTGACTCATTGGCATTCGTGCCATGTATAGGAACCATGGCGTCCAAACAAATTCTTAGTACGTGCCTGTGCCACTTTTGAAAATTAATACCAATTACTTTTGGAGTAATAAGTAGACTGTATTAACTGTACTGGAACGCCCCCTTTTCCATCGCCAGACTCGATATATCGCCCTCTTTTGGTGTGACATCATCTGCGGAACTGGAACCCTTTCCCCCGCATAGACATAAACTATTATTTCGATCTCTTAATTGCATGATTTTGGCGCCCTGGTCCATTGTTACTTCAAAACATTTATAGCAAAAAAAAATTCCAGACTTCCCTGCTCTTCCATAGACACAATAGCCTGTGTTTTCTCATGCTCTTTCAGTATCTTGATGAAAACATCAGTAGAAAAGGACGCAAAATAGAATACTATAGGCTTACCTTATTTGTTTCTCGTTTTTGAGCGCTGAGTCTGCTCTTCTCGCTCTGTTTTTCTGTAGATTCAGACTCAGTCTTTCGTCCCTCGAGGGTGTTCTTGATTTTCGGGATAGCATTTGGCTCGAGTCCTAATTTACCATCCAAACTCCGACCAAAACCCTTCTTCTTTGAAGTCAGTGAGCAACGTTAGGAGCGCAATCTAAATAGAATAGAATAGAATAGAAAGTACTTTATTGATCCCTGGGGGAAATTCAGCGAAATAGCATGTCTGTTTTCAAGCATATGCAGGTTACAGGCTGATTATCAGAATGCTTAAAATAATGGGAGGAGAAGATGCACATATAATTATTCTGCACACGCGGTTTGATCTATCAAGACTAAAACTCAACTGCAAGCACTATTTAGCACATCTGAAAAGTATATGCAAATTATCACAGTTACACACACGGCTGTGAAAAAGGAGGTGATTGCGCAGCATTGCCATCCCACATATGCTTGGAACAGGGGTGCCCAAACTACGGCCCGCCAGCGTCCAAAATCCGGCCCGCGGGAAGGCCCAAGTTAAAAAAAAAATACATTATTTATTTTTAATTTTTTTATTTGTCCTTTCTAATCCATTTTCTACCCCTTGTTACTCTCAGTGTCTCCTAGCTGCTCAGGCAAATTATATTGTCTAAAAATGCATTTTACCATTGATAACGTGACATCATCGCACTCGCGGTGTCGGCAAGTGTGCGCACTTTCAGTCAATTTGTGCATGAGGAATATACATACAGCCAAGCCCCCGGCCAAATTGTTGTAACAATATACATATATATATATATATATATATATATATATATATATATATATATATATATACATATATATATATATATATATATATATATATATATATATATATATATATATATATATATATATATATATATATATATATATATATATATATATGTATATATATATATATATATATATATATATATATATATATATATATATATATATATATATACAGCCAAGCCCCCGGCCAATATATATATATATATATATATATATATATATATATATATATATATATATATATATATATATATATATATATATATATATATATATGTATATATGTATATATATATATATATATATATGTGTGTATATATATATATATATATATATATATATATATATATATATATATATATATATATATATATATATATATATATATGTCTTAATAAGGTTATCCAAAAAATAGTGCTCGATACCATAGTAGAGCGCAATATATGTATGTGATTTTTTTTCCCACACATACATATATATATATATATATATATATATATATATATATATATACAGCCAAGCCCCCTGCCAAATTGTTGTAACCCAATGCGGCCCCAAAGTCAAAAAGTCTGGGGACCCATGGCTTGGACTGTCAAAAATAGAAAAATATTTGACATTTTGTCATTTCAGCAATATTGTTTTATAATTTTACAGCTGCCGGATGACTTAGAGGGCTGATTAAAACAAACTAAATTGATGCTTTTTGGTGTCTGCTGGCATTTTTCTAATGAAGTGAGTTTTTTCATATAGAAGATATATTATTACCATATCTCCTATGTGGAAAAAAAACGTGCATACCTTGCAAACTATGTGTTTTCTCGTGTCTGGAAGGTACATTTAGCGCGCAGTATTTGGATCTCAGCAGATCAGGCCCATACTACACAATATGAAATTGCCCCTTGTCGTCTGTAGGGGACGTCAGCAGGCTGATGCAGGCCCGCCCACATTTTGGAGCTAAAAGTGGGCGTTCCAAAATGTGTTGAAACGTGTCACAAAACACGCCTAAAATCATGACTGTGTCTATTGGGAGGGATTTGCCTTCAGACATCCTTTTTAGGTCCAGAACTGTGAAGAGGGGTTAACGTTGACGAGATTCTCACAAAGAGTGTCTGCTTGTGATGTGTCTGAGTTGTCTTATCTGCCCTACATCACGTGCCACACCGGGTCAAATCGTAGATCTGAAAGGCCTGCGCCACCTAACACCAGACTGTAAAGTTTCAACAGATAAGAGTCAATAAAATGAGGTGGGGGGTGGGTGGGGGTTGTCACTACTGGCTTAACCTGGAATGTCAACAATAACAAGAAGAAGAGTACAGAAAAGTGAAGTTTATCCAACAGACACGGCGACAGCACATTGGTTTGAGTCAAAGGAACATTTTTAACATTGGAACAGGGTGAAGTGGTTACAATAACATGGAGGCTTTATGGTTGGACGACTTTACTATTAGCTCCATGTGGTCAAAACCAAGAAAAGTATCATAAGGGCCACTTTTATACTAAATGGAAAATGGTAGGTTTGCATAAGCCATGATTTATTTAAAAAAATATTTTTTTTTAGATGTGGCTTGTAATGAAAACAGCACAAATGCCAAAATTAAGGTAAAGCACTGAAGAAGGAAACTTAATTATTTTTTTGTTTGCAATGTAATCATCAAAGTTTATTTACAGCTTTTTAATTCAATCAATTAGGCAATCAAAGTTTATTTATACAGCCTTTAATCACAAGTGTCTCAAAGGGCTGCACAAGCCACAACAACATCCTCGGCTCAGATCCCACATCAGGGCAAGAAAAAACTCAACCCAATCAGAATCAATGACAAAACTTGAAGGGGACCACATATGTGGGGACCCCCGCCCTTGGGCGACCGGTGCAATGGACGTCGAGTTAACAGTGTGAGAGTCCAGTCCATAGTGGGGCCAGCAGGGGATCATCTTGAGTGGAGACAAGTCAGCAGCGCAGAGACGTCCCTAACTGATGCACAGAGGAGTGGTCCACCCCGGGTTCCGACTTTGAACAGCTAGCGCGTCATCTGTGGTCACCTAATAGCCTCTCCACGCAGGAGAGGGGGGCAGAGCAGAAAAGAGACGGCAGATCAACTGGTCTAAAAGGGGGGTCTATTTAAAGGTTAGCGTATACAAATGTGTTTTAAGATGGGACTTAAATGCTTCTACTGAGGTAGCATCTCTAACTGTTACCGGGAGGGCATTCCAGAGTACTGGAGCCCGAATAGAAAACGCTCTATAGCCCGCAGACTGTTTTTGGGCTCTGGGAATCACTAGTAAGCCGCAGTTCTTGGAACGCAGATTTCTTGCCGGGACATATGGTACAATACAATCAGCAAGATAAGATGGAGCTAGACCATTTAGTATTTTATACGTAAGTACTCTCACCTGGACTACTGCAACTCTCTCCTGTTTGGTCTCCCTCACAAGTCACTTCACAAACTTCAGCTTCTCCAGAACTCTGCTGCCCGGATAATCACCAGAACCCCTTCAATCCAGCACATCACCCCTGTTCTGCAGCAACTCCACTGGCTACCCATCAAACATCGCATCCACTTTAAAATAATTCTCCTCACTTTCAAAGCCATCCATAACCTCTCTCCATCATATCTCTCTGACCTGATCCATGTCGCCACGCCCTCACGTTCCCTAAGATCCTCTTCATCCATCCATCTCACTGTCCCTTTATTTAAACTGTCCACCATGGGTGCCCGAGCTTTCAGCCGCTCTGCCCCACATCTTTGGAACTCTTTACCACCAGACCTTCGCAACTTAGATTCAATATCCCTCTTCAAATCAAGACTCAAAACACACCTATTCCTGATTGCTTATTCATTGTAATCATTATTTATTTTCTCTTTGTTGTTGTCGTTTTTTTTATCCAATTTGATTTTATTGTTGTGATTTTGTACGGTGTCCTTGAGTGCCCAGAAAGGCGCCTTATAAATAAAACGTATTATTATTACTAAAACCTTAAAGTGGCATCTTAAGTGCACAGGAAGCCAGTGCAGGTGAGCCAGTATAGGCGTGATATGATCAAACTTTCTTGAAGCTAGAGTCTAGATTACACAGTTGTATGTTTAATTATTTTGAAGCGGCTTTCCAGCTTGTTTTGTTGCTTTGCTAAGTTTTTGGACCCTACAAAACTCTTTACATATTAGGTCGTCCAAATGTTCCACTGGAAATCCCAATAAATGAGGTAACTTAAAGCTTTTTATACAAATTGGACAATGTTGATATATTAGGATTTAATCAGATTTCACACATGGCTTGAAGGGTTAATGCAATACTGTCACAGTTTATTTCTACTCCCTAGAGTGAAACTGAAAGTGGTGAACAGGTGCAAGACATGGAAGGTCAATATTACCACTTAATAATCATTTCAACATTATAAGAACGACGTCTCATCGTATATTTGGAAGGATTGGATTATTTTGATCCGAAGTGACAGCTCAACAACATGCTCCTGTGACGCATTTCCCCCTTTCTGCCACAAATTCATGACGTTAATGAGATTAGTAAACACTCGAGACCTGCGATCTGAGACCGCGCTTGGGAGTCGAAGGTCAAAGAAGAGGAATTAATAGGTGCTGGTTTGTATCAGACAAGCAGGCAAAGATCAGCCTGGATGACGTCTTTGTGGGCCATGAATCACAGCCAGCTGCGAATGTTGAAGAAGTGGTCGGTCCTCTTGGTACAACCAGAAATCCACTTCAGCTCTCTGAGACTTGTTTTTCTGAGGAGAAAAGGCGGGGGTGTATGAGACAACACTATATAAATAAATAAATTTTTAGATAATTGCTTAAATGTGACATTAATTAATTCTATTTGGAAATACATCTACATAAATGTATTAATGTGTCATTTTTTTTTTTTTTTATATGTAAAAGTACATTTAAATATCTAATCATTAAATTATTTCAATATGTAATTAAATATGTAATCATTTATTTTATAAATGTTTTCATTATTTCATGAATATAATATATATTTCATGATTAAGTAATATTTTCAAGATTTAGATCATTATTTCACGAAAATGTCTGTCAGGACGTTGTGATTGCATCTTAACTTTCAAACTCAGCCACCGTATCAGATATTAATTAATTAATTTAATCAGTTAACGAATTTGAATTCATTTGAACATTTGTAGTGTGAAACATTTAGGAAGGCGGGGTACACCCTGGAAAAGTAGCCACCTAATAACAGGGCCAACACAGATCGACAGACAACATTCACACTCACATTCACACACTAGGGCTAATTTAGTGTTGCCAATCAAACTATCCCCAGGTGCATGTCTTTGGAGGTGGGAGGAAGCCGGAGTACCCGGAAGGAACCCACACAGTCAGGGGGAGAACATGCAAACTCCACACAGAAAAACCCAGAGCCCGGGGATCGAACCCAGGACCTTCGTATTGTGAGGCACATGCACTAACCCCTGTACCACCATGCTGCCCGAATATGTCAACGACCAAAATGGTGCCACATAGAAAATGTTGTTTCGGTCCACACAAAAGTTGTTAGTCACTGTGCTTTGCAACTTGACCATGCCACTCCCCTAAAGTCAACTTGTAGAAAACCACCCCTTAAAAAAAATTCATGAAGAAATAAAAATTCCAGCTCAATTACTTGGCACCAAGTCCAGGACGTAGTCCACCTTTTACCCAAAATAAACTGGGAGGGATCCCAATCCTCCACAACACAAAAAAAAGACAAGCTGTAGCAGATGGATGGAATTTTAACAATATAAAAACAACTATTTATTTAAAACAGTGCTGAAGAAAAAAGGATAATGATTGACAATGATGTACAAACATCATACCCAATCACTGGTAGAAGGTATGAATCTATTTGGTGTCTATAAAGTACAAACCCCAAAACCAGTGAAGTTGGCACGTTGTGTAAATCGTAAATACAAACAGAATACAATGATTTGCAAATCCTTTTCAACCTATATTCAATTGAATAGACTGCAAAGACAAGATACTTACTGTTCGAACTGGAAAACTTTGTTATTTTTTGCAAATATTAGCTCATTTGGAATTTGATGCCTGCAACATGTTTCAAAAAAGCTGGCACAAGTGGCAAAAACGACTGAAAAGGTTGAGGAATGCTCATCAAGCACTTATTTGGAACATCTCACAGGTGAACAGGCTAATTGGGAACAGGTGGGTGCCGTGATTGGGTATAAAAGCAGCTTCCATGAAATGCTCAGTCATTCACAAACAAGGATGGGGCGAGGGTCACCAATTTGTGAACAAATGCGTGAGCAAATTGTCAAACAGTTTAAGAACAACATTTCTCGACGAGCTATTGCAAGGAATTTAGGGATTTCACCATCTACGGTCCGTAATATCATCAAAAGGTTCAGAGAATCTGGAGAAATCATTGGACGTAAGCGATGATATTACGGACCTTCGATCCCTCAGGCGAAACTGCATCAAACAGCGACATCAGTGTGTAAAGGATATCACCACACGGGCTCGGGAATACTTCAGAAAACCACTGTCAGTAACTACAGTTTGTCACTACATCTGTAAGTGCAAGTTAAAACTCTACTATGCAAAGCGAAAGCCATTTATCAACAACACCCAGAAGTTTCTCAGTTCGAACATTAAGTATCTTGTCTTTGCAGTCTATTCAACTGAATATAAGTTGAAAAGGATTTGCAAATCATTGTATTCTGTTTACAATTTACACAACGAGCCAACTTCACTGGTTTTGGGTTTTGTATATTTAACTTTAATTTAAGCTACATGTCAGGAGCTGGAGCTGTAGTAGATGGATTCTACATTATACAGATGTAGTTTACAAAATGACGGATGCTTCTTTTGGACGTACTATACATAGTTTAAAACCGCGAGCTATTACTATTCAACTGGTGGCACGCGGGCCAAATCCGGTGTGATAATGACACCAGACCGCCCTGCAAGTCCAGTTAAAAAAACGTGAGAGCGACTAAAATTTTTGCAACAGATTCTGAAAAACAACACAGCACTGTCAAATAATTGTAATTGTAATTGTATTTATATTTGTATTAATTATTTTCCAAAAATAACAACAGCCAAAACATATACCAAACTGAGGAAAAACAAAACACACAAGACAAAGCAAATAAAACCAAACAAAACAAAACAAAACACCCCTCGACCCACTCACACACACATTCACACATCCATTGAGAGAAGCTTACATGAACTAGAAAAAATCCAAAATGAAAATAAATTAAAATAATAACAACAACAAAATTTAAAATAAATAGATAATAATAATAATAATAATAACAATAACACTCATACACAAATTCACACATCCATTGAGAGAAGCTTACATGAACTAGAAAATATCCAAGATGAAAATAAATTAAAATAATAATAACAACAACAAAAATTAATATCAATAGATAATAAAATACCAATAACATTAACCATCTGACCAAACCAGTCTATTGACTTTTGCAGTCAAGATATTTCATCACAGGGCCCCAGGAGTCTTCCCATTTTCTTTGAGTGGATTGTTTGCTGTATCGCAGTTTCTCCATATGTATGACTGAAACAAGTTCATGCAGCCAGTTTTGAAAAGATGGAGGAGTTGCTGTCTTCCATTCTGCCAGTTTGAGTTTCTTGACCAGCACTGTACCCATTAAGAGTGCAGATTGGGTATAGAGAGGAAGCGTTAATGAGTCCACTGAACATCCAAACAGGGCTAAGTCTCTGTCAGGTAAGAATGGGCTTTGGAAAACTTCAGAAAAAAAAAGTGAAAATCCTTGACCAAAATGTCAAATAAAAATTGACTAGCTTTTTAGCAGTAGGTCCTTAAAGGGGAACATTATCACCAGACCTATGTAAGCGTCAATATATACCTTGATGTTGCGGAAAAAAGACCATATATTTTTTTAACCGATTTCCGAACTCTAAATGGGTGAATTTTGGCGAATTAAACGCCTTTCTAATATTCGCTCTCGGAGCGATGACGTCACAACGTGACGTCGCATCGGGAACACAATCCGCCATTTTCTCAAACACCGAGTCAAATCAGCTCTGTTATTTTCCGTTTTTTCGACTGTTTTCCGTACCTTGGAGACATCATGCCTCGTCGGTGTGTTGTCGGAGGGTGTAACAACACGAACAGGGACGGATTCAAGTTGCACCAGTGGCCCAAAGATGCGAAAGTGGCAAGAAATTGGACGTTTGTTCCGCACACTTTACCGACGAAAGCTATGCTACGACAGAGATGGCAAGAATGTGTGGATATCCTGCGACACTCAAAGCAGATGCATTTTCAACGATAAAGTCAAAGAAATCTGCCGCCAGACCCCCATTGAATCTGCCGGAGTGTGTGAGCAATTCAGGGACAAAGGACCTCGGTAGCACGGCAAGCAATGGCGGCAGTTTGTTCCCGCAGACGAGCGAGCTAAACCCCCTGGATGTCTTGGCACACACCGTCCACAAGATGATCAAGAGAAGAATATCGACCCTAGCTTCCCTGGCCTGCTGACGTGAGGGTATGTCTACAGAATATATTAATTGATGAAAATTGGGCTGTCTGCACTCTCAAAGTGCATGTTGTTGCCAAATGTATTTCATATGCTGTAAACCTAGTTCACAGTTGTTAGTTTCCTTTAATGCCAAACAAACACATACCAATCGTTGGTTAGAAGGCGATCGCCGAATTTGTCCTCGCTTTCTCCCGTGTCTCTGGCTGTCGTGTCGTTTTCGTCGGTTTCGCTTGCATACGGTTCGAACCGATATGGCTCAATAACTTCAGTTTCTTCTTCAATTTCGTTTTCGCTACCTGCCTCCACACTACAACCATCCGTTTCAATACATTCGTAATCTGTTGAATCGCTTAAGCCGCTGAAATCCGAGTCTGAATCCGAGCTAATGTCGCTATAGCTTGCTGTTCTTTCAGCCATGTTTGTTTGTGTTGGCTTCACTATGTGACGTCACAGGAAAATGGACGGGTGGTTAAAATCAGGCACTTTGAAGCTTTTTTTAGGGATATTGCGTGATGGGTAAGATTTTGAAAAAAACTTCGAAAAATATAATAAGCCACTGGGAACTGATTTTTAATGGTTTTAACAATTCTGAAATTGTGATAATGTTCCCCTTTAAAAACAGCAGAGCTCTCTTGTTGTATAGCAGTGGTTCTTAACCTGGGTTCGATCGAACCCTAGGGGTTCGGTGAGTCGGCCTCAGGGGTTCGGCGGAGGTCAAAACACACCCGACTCATCGTGGAAATACAAACTTCTCCCTATCGGCGTATTGCGGATACGGCAACAGCAGAAGTCACACTGATTTGCAGGTGTGTAATTTGTTGTGAGTTTATGCACTGTGTTGGTTTTGTTCTTTGAACAAGGTGATGTTCATGCACGGTTCATTTTGTGCACCAGTAAAAAAAACATGGTAACACTTTAGTATGGGGAACATATTCACCATTAATTAGTTGCTTATTAACATGCAAATTAGTAACATATTGGCTCTTAACTAATCATTATTAAGTACTTGTGGGCGGCATGGCGTCTTGGGTAGAGCAACCGTGCCAGAAACCTGAGGGTTGCAGGTTCGCTCCCCGCCTCTTACCATCCAAAAATCGCTGCCATTGTGTCCTTGGGCGGGACACTTCACCCTTTGCCCCCGGTGCCACTAGCACCGGTGAATTGAATGATGAATGACAGGTGGTGGTCGGAGGCAGGGGCGCCGCTAGGGATTTTGGGCCCCATGAAAATAATCTTTACAGGGCCCCCAACACAGTGTCATTATTTTTTCTGTATTATAATTTCATCATCATTAAGGGCCTCTCTGGGCCCCCCTCCATCATGGGCCCCTAGAATCCGTCTCCTTTACCCCCCCTTTTCGGCGCCCCTGGTCGGAGGGGCCGTTGGCGCAAATTGCAGCCACGCTTCCGGCAGTCTACCCCAGGGCAGCTGTGGCTATGAAAGTAGCTTACCACCACCAGGTGTGAACGAATGATGGGTTCTACATGTAATGCGACTTTGGGTACTTAGGAAAGTGCTATATAAATCCCAGTTATTATTATTATTATTATTATTACTTAGTAATGCCTTATTCGGCATGGCCTTATTATAACCCTAACCCTCTAACCCTGACCCTAACCCTAACCAAATAACTCTAAATTAAGTCTTTATTACTTAGAATATGTTCCCCTAGTGTCCAAATAACTCTAAATTAAGTCTTTGTTACTTAGAATATGTTCCCCTAGTGTCCAAATACCTCTAAATTAAGTCTTTGTTACTTAGAATATGTTCCCCATACTAAAGTGATACCAAAAACATATAACTTTGTTTTGAATTTGAAAAAAAACAAACATTGTATTTTACACTAAAGAAGGGTTCGGTGATTGCGCATATGAAACTGGTGGGGTTCGGTACCTCCAACAAGGTTAAGGACCACTGTTGTATAGAGAGGGCTTTCCCACCTAAATTTTGTAACTTCAAACTAACACTGTCCACTGTTCTCAGAAAGATACAAAGTATGAATAATATGAAGGGACAAGGTCTAAAGTGGCCCTTATAACAATTCAGTTGACTCGCCCTGCTGTAACCGGTCCGAATCCGATCAGGTTGTTCAAACTTTGCCCTGAAAATCCCATTAAACAATTGGAAACATTTATGGAGAAAAGCTAAATATTTCTGCTTTCCACCAACCTTCCGTATTTACAGACTGCTGTGCAGCAATTTGGTCAGAATCCATGGAAAACATCAATCGTAATTAGAGGTTGGATCAGCACGACATGGATGTTTTTTTTCCTTCACATGGGAACCCAATTTATGGTCCCGAGGTGGAAATCACCGAGAAGAGGAAGCTGTCAGTCTCGTTCAGACGGGACGCCTTTGAGAGGGACGTGGATCAGGCGGGCGGTACGCTGCTTGAGGTTTTGCTGTTGTCTTGGACCGCTGCCGACATACTTCTTTTAACTCAAAGGGGCCAAACAGTTCATGGTCCGTTTTAGACATCGTGTGTGGGAAGTAGCTACCGTACGTTCTGCTCAGGTGCTTTATGGGCAGGTTTGTGTGCAAATTAGGGCTGTCTCCTTATTGAACCTGCATGGCCTGCAACATAATAATATATGGCAGATGTAGTACGTATATTCTTGCATATGTGGTTGAATGCATAACAAAAAAGGTAGCTATAGTTTATAGTATACAATACAAAATGAGAGGGTTCACTTTGCTAAAGATGGACAATAAAGGAAAACCTCTCATGATAATATGCAGTAAAGTTTCCACGATCTCGACCATCATTATGTCCCAAAGAGTACGCGTATCGTACTTTTACTCCACGGGGGTCGGCAAGGCTGCGCGTGAACCGGTGCGCCAGTAGCAGCAGCAGCAGCACTGTGATTATGACCGTCTCCACATAAATATTTTAAATGGCAAAGGCAAATGAGGGATGACGTTGTGTAATTACATCACCCTTTGAAGCCGTACTGGCATGTACAGCTGGGATCACATAAGGACACGTACTGTACAAGAACGAGCATGGCATGAGGCTATTCAAAGACTTACGGGAAGAACACAGTCATTTGGTGTGGGATAGGCCAATAGCACAGTCCGCGAGCCAGTTCTTTGCATCTGCAACGAGGATGGAGCCCGGGCACAGTTTTAACCAAGAGTGACGTGTTCAGTTCAGTTTCAGTTTATTTCGAACATGCATACGTTCGTCAACAGTTGGACAACGGTTTTCCCTCGTAAAATTGGTCCCTCGATTATCTTTATTCCTGAACCCCCCTTGCTCAGTGCCTATAAACGTACCGATCTCGGTACCCATCCCTGCGTACTAAGTTTTTAAACACTTTCTTCACTATTAATTGTAACACGTAAAAGATCGGTACTCAGGAGTACTTCGGAATTAGCTGCAAGTGATGATGACGGTAGTTAGCGGTCTTACGGTGACCACGTCCAAGAGTTGTTGCCGTTGTCCTTATGTTATTTTCCTCCTTTTTTATGTAGAAAATCAAGGATTCATTGATACTGTAAGGGTTGAATGTAATTAGTAGCTTATAGCAAAGATACCTTCGTTTAGCACAGCAATTTTCTCCGATAGTAAACAGCCTGGGGAGGCCTGGGCAATTATTTTCACTCGTGGGACCAAATTTTGAGAAAAACATGTGTCTGGGGGCCGGTATATCTATTTTTAGGAACAATAATACAAAACCTCACAATATTGTCTGAATGCTAAAAAACATTATGACAGACCGCCTTAAAAAACGGAAGGGAATTTTAAATGTTTTACTGAATGAGACACCTAGAATGTACATGAAAATAAAGAATGTGGGATTTACAAAATTAACTATGAACGATAAAACACTGAATATTGACAACATATGAACATCACACCCCCTCTCCATCGACATATTTTACAATCGAGCGAAACACAACCAAAATGCAACAAACACAGCAAAATATGAACGTGAAGGGTAAAAAAAAAAACACCTACAGTTTGATATATCTGATGTATCACTAAGCTTTAGAACTTTGTTGTAAAAATCTCCTTCTGCGTCTGTCTCTGACACCCAGGCTGGCCGCTCTGGAAACACTCTGTGGAAACGCTCCCCACCCACACTGCTTGGTGCCTCGTCTGAGCTGCTGTGATGTAGATTACCATAGTAACTAGTATATCATGCACAAGCGCAGATTCCAACCATTGAAATACTTTGTATAGTTCAAGATTTACGGTAATTTGAAAGCATCACTGCACATTGTATTGGCAGCTACAGTTTCGATTTTAAAGGGGAACATTATCACACTTTCAGAAGGGTTAAAACCATTAAAAATCAGTTCCCAGTGGCTTATTTTATTTTTCGAAGTTTTTTTCAAAATTTTACCCATCACGCAATATCCCTAAAAAAAGCTTCAAAGTGCCTGATTTTAACCATCGTTAAATACACCCGTCCATTTTCCTGTGACGTCACACAGTGAAGCCAACACAAAAAAACATGGCGCATAGAACAGCAAGCTATAGCGACATTAGCTAGGATTCAGACTCGGATTTCAGCGGCTTAAGCGATTCAACAGATTACGCATGTATTGAAACGGATGGTTGTAGTGTGGAGGCAAGTAGCGAAAACAAAATTGAAGAAGAAACTGTAGCTATTGAGGCATATCGATTTGAACCGTATAAAAGCGAAAACGACGAAAACGACACGACAGCCAGCGACACGGGAGAAAGCGAGGACGAATTCGGCGATCGCCTTCTAACCAACGATTGGTATGTGTTTGTTTGGCATTAAAGGAAACTAACAACTATGAACTAGGTTTACAGCATATGAAATACATTTGGCAACAACATGCACTTTGAGAGTGCAGACAGCCCAATTTTCATCAATTAATATATTCTGTAGACATACCCTCATCCGCTCGTCAGCAGGCCAGGGAAGCTAGGGTCGATATTCTTCTCTTGATCATTTTCGGTGGCATAAGGGACGGTGTGAGCCAAGACATCCAGGGGGTTTAGCTCGCTCGTCTGCGAGAACAAACTGCCGCCATTGCTTGCCGTGCTACCGAGGCCCTTTGTCCCTGAATTGCTCACACACTCCGGCAGATTCAATGGGGGTCTGGTGGCAGATTTCTTTGACCTTATCGTTGGAAATGCATCTGCTTTGAGTGTCGCAGGATATCCACACATTCTTGCCATCTCTGTCGTAGCATAGCTTTCGTCGGTAAAGTGTGCGGAACAAACGTCCAATTTCTTGCCACTTTCGCATCTTTGGGCCACTGGTGCAACTTGAATCCGTCCCTGTTCGTGTTGTTACACCCTCCGACAACACACCGACGAGGCATGATGTCTCCAAGGTACGGAAAACAGTCGAAAAAACGGAAAATAACAGAGCTGATTTGACTCGGTGTTTGAGAAAATGGCGGATTGCTTCCCGATGTGACATCACGTTGTGACGTCATCGCTCCGAGAGTGAATATTAGAAAGGCGTTTAATTCGCCAAAATTCACCCATTTAGAGTTCGGAAATCGGTTAAAAAAATATATGGTCTTTTTTCTGCAACATCAAGGTATATATTGACGCTTACATAGGTCTGGTGATAATTAAAAAAATGATTTGGGAATGTTCGGCGGGCCAGATTGAAAAGCCTAATGGGCCGCATGCGGCCCCCGGGCCTTAATTTGCCCAGATCTGCACTAGGGCTTAGGTTCTGTGCCAGAAGGCTTAGAAGGCACAGAATGTTTGGCCAACATCGGATGTAGGGAGTAAACCAAATACACTTGTTCTCTGAAAAACAGAGCAAACATGGGGGGGTTGTTTGTAGAAACTAGACTCGAGGCTTGATGTGGCTGGTTGGTTGGTTTTCTCTGCCAGGACAGAGAAAACAGTGCTCTGTGATTAGTCCACCATAACAATGTGCCTTCTGCAAATAAGTTTAACTACTAATTGATGGCTGCTAATATTAAATAGATTTTATAACACATGTATATTCAAATATTTTTTTTATTTCAAAATTAGCAATTCACTGAGACTATAGTACAGTTTTTAAGTAAACAAGGTATTATGACTGTATTATGATGATAGTATATATCTGATAGTATATATCTGTATCATGAATCAATTTAAGTGGACCCCGACTTAAACAAGTTGAAAAACTTATTCGGGTTTTACCATTTAGTGGTCAATTGTACGGAATATGTACTTCACTGTGCAACCTACTACTACGTATTTTCCGCACTATAAGCCGCACCTAAAAACCACAAATTTTCACAAAAGCTGACAGTGCGGCTTATAACCCGGTGCGCCTTATATATGGATTAATATAAATATTTATTTTCATAAAGTTTCGGTCTCGCAACTACGGTAAACAGCCGCCATCTTTTTTCCCCGTAGAAGAGGAAGCGCTTCTTCTTCTATGGTAAGCAACCGCCAAGGTAAGCACCCGCCCCCATAGAAGAGGAAGCGCTTCTTCTTCTACTGTAAGCAACCACCCGCCCCCATAGAAGAAGAAGCCCCCGGATATTGCGTTTCATTTCATTTGTGTGTTTACATCTGTAAAGACCACAAAATGGCTCCTACTAAGCGACACGCGTATAACGCAGAATTTAAACTTAAGGCAATATTTAACCAAAGAACTCCAACCGCTCGATATTGGTGTCAACAGGGCATTTAAAGCACGACTGCGAACGGTGTGGGAACAATGGATGACCGAAGGCGAACACACCTTCACTAAGACAGGGAGACAGCGCCGGACGACATACGCCAACATCTGCCAGTGGATCGTAAATGCCTGGGCGGATATTTCGGTCACAACTGTGGTCCGAGCTTTCCGGAAGGCAGGATTCACAGAACTGCGACGAGACGGAGCCGGCCGGCCATTTTGGATCCCGTATTTGCCCAACTTTTCAATTCGGACACCGAAGGAGAAGAATTCGAGGGATTTATGAATGAAGAATAACTTCAGAAAGTGAGCGTTATGTTTATTTTGTGTGTTGTGACATTAACGTTCGAGCAACATTAAATTATTGATGCTTATTGATTGCACATTTGCACATTACCGTACATTTTGGGAGTGAACAGAGTTGTTAGAACGCTGGTTTTTAATATATTATTAAAGTTTGACTGACCTATCTGACTGTTTTTTTGACATTCCCTTTAGCGCAGTTAGATGCGGCTTATAACACGGGGCGGCTTATAGGTGGACAAAGTTTTGAAATATGCCGTTCATTGAAGGCGCGGCTTATAACCCAGGGCGGCTTATGGTGCGGAAAATACGGGTAATAAAAGTCTCAATCAAACAAAAACACAGTACTCCATTTGTTTGTAATGTGAGTAAATCACTGGTAGATTAAAGGTAAAAGACTATGAATAGAATGTTTGCACACAGTGCTGACTATCAGTAGCATCAAAAAGCCAACATTTGTTCAGCGCGGATTTGCCAGTTCAGTCATGGTGACAACATGAACACATTATGTCGATCTCACAACATTTGTTTGTCGCATTGTGAAATCTGTTCATACACACGAGGTACTAAAAGAGCTGAATAAATAGAGTGCTTGTGTTTGATTTCCTTTTATTCTGTCAGTCGGAATGTCTGAGCGGGGTAAAGGGGAAACCATTGTGTTGCCTCTGTGCATATGATAATAAACCTCTTGAGTCTTGAATTTAGAAAAATGTAAACATCTGTCTGAGAGGAAGACCATTCCAGTCATGATCTGTAGGGAGTGTAAGGAGGACAGGAGGACTTACAGTCTTAGATCCGATTGGACAAAACATCAATATTGATTATTAAGTAAAGTTAAAACTTTTGTGAGTGGAAAAGTTTCCAAAAAAAACAGATCGTCTGACGTAATAAGTGAATGAACGATAAACACTCTCACATGGTTATCATTATGATTAAGATGATGCAACCAATAAGTAAATGGAAAAATACTTTTATTGCTGTAATCAGGTCTGTTTGAACCCAACATACAGTACAGTGTGCTTTAGACCAGGGGTTCTAACCCACATGTTTCTAGGGCAGTGGTTCTTAACCTGGGTTCGATCAAACCCTAGGGGTTTGTTGAGTCGCCCTCAGGGGTTCGGCGGAGCCTCCACCACGCAGGCTCCGCCACTTTGAACAAAACGATGTTCATGCACGGTTCCTTTTGTGCACCAGTAAAAAAAACATAACTTTGTCTTGAATTAGAAAAAAAATAACATTGTATTTTTCACTAAAAAAGGGTTCGGTGAATGCACATATGAAACTGGTGGGGTTCGGTACCTCCAACAAGGTTAAGAATCACTGTCCTAGGGTCATTGAGTGCAGACCTGTTTTATAGAAGTAAAAGCAAGCTAACTTATTTTTTATTTCGAAACTAACCATCAAAACACGCGCATTTCATCTTTTTATACCAAAATACTCTCAATTGCATGTGCACCTTTTATTTCAGAGCACAATATTAAAAGGGGGAGAATGTCAACTACTATTTAAATCAACACTATATATACAGTACAGGCCAAAAGTTTGGACACACCTTCTCATTCAATGCGTTTTCTTTATTTTCATGACTATTTACATTGTAGATTGTCACTGAATGAACACATGTGGAGTTATGTACTAAACAAAAAAAGGTGAAATAACTGAAAACATGTTTTATATTCTGGTTTCTTCGAAATAGCCACCCTTTGCTCCGATTACTTTTTCGCACACTCTTGGCCTTTTCTCGATGAGCTTCAAGAGGTAGTCACCTGAAATGGTTTTCACTTCACAGGTGTGCTTGAAGCTCATCAAGAGAATGCCACGAGCGTACAAAGCAGTAATCAGAGCAAAGGGTGGCTATTTTGAAGAAACTAGAATATAACACATGGTTTAAGTTATTTCACCATTTTTTGTTAAGTACATAACTCCACATGTGTTCATTCATAGTTTTGATGCCTGCAGTGACAATCTATTATTGGTATTATCGTAATCAAAAATATATATTTCAAAATATAAAAATAGACTCCATACGATCAGACAACATAAGAATACTTTTGCACCTGCTGCTGTCACACTCCTGATTGATTGAGACTTTTATTAGTAGGTTGCACAGTGAAGTACATATTCCGTACAATTGACCACTAAATGGTAACACCCGAATAAGTTTTTCAACTTAAATTGATTCATGATACAGATATATACTATCAGATATATACTATCATCATAATACAGTCATCACACAAGATCATCACATTGAATTATTTACATTATTTACAATCCGGGGTGTTGGGTTTGGTTGTTATCATCAGTCTTACTCTTAAATAAGTCACTCTTAAATAAGACGAGCACATGGTGATTTTATTTGATTGATTATATCATAGCACTAAGCACTAAGACATGCTCTGACATCCCACCTCGCAACCCTCTGCTGTCTCCAGGTCGTAGTGTTCGCAGTGCAGTTCCTGTGTTTTCTGCAGTAGCATCCAAAAAACGCAGGCCGAGGAAAAAACTTTTAAACTAAATCATATGGGAAAAGATATTTTCACATTATCTTTCAGTCGGCGGTTATAAAACAGTCCTGAACAGCATTGGAAGCCTGTATTTTTCTTTCCCTGCTATAATCAATAAGGTATTTTGGGATAGCAGATTATGTGAAGAAGATCTAGATGACTGCTGGCAAAGTGATGTTGTCGCCACAAAATCCATCAACCGTGGCGTCACATTCAACATGTGCTCGTGTGGTCTTCGTTTGAGAACAGCGTGTGAAGATAAAACATGTCCTTTAAATATTATTATGCTTAAAATAAGGTTTAGGTTTAGGTTTAAAGCAAATGTTTTAATTGAAAGAACCCTGCAGGGTAACACTAGCTTTTTTTCCCCCCTCCATCTGGTTCCTTGTGATCACTTTTGATCAAGTTTCATGACATTCTCGGGATACTGAGAACATTTCAGGAAGAGCAAAAGATTGTTGGGAACGGGATTAAGCAGTGCAGAGGGGCTCAGCTGTATTTAACAATGTGTCAGACAGGCAGTGTGAGGATGAGAGGCAGGCCTCTACAGCAGTGTTTCTTAACCGTAGGGCCGTGGTACATTGTTGGGCCGCATTTTGATGGGGTTGTTGGGGTTAAATCATTTGGTGATTTAACCCCCAATTACAACCCTTGATGCTGAGTTCCAAGCAGGGAGGCAATGGGTCCCATTTTTTGTGGTCTTTGGTGTGACTTGGCCGGGGATCGAACTCACAACCTCCCAGTCTCAGGGCGGACACTCTAACCACAAGGCCATCGAGCTGGTATTTTCACCCCTAATTTGAAGAAAATATCAAATATGTCTGCCAGATCAAATCTTTTAGCAATACAACTAAAGAAGGGGTCAACCTGCATACATTTCCAAATGATGGGAATATGAGGACCTCCCCAGTCAAATTGACTCGTGCAAAATGGGACGGAACAAGTGAGAGGAGTGGAATTTGCATCAATCATTTTAATGATTGTGACTTCAAAGAAGAAGGATTTCGGTCGGAGTTTGGATGAAAGACGGAGAAGAGCAAACCCGACACTCAAAAACTAACATAAGCCGCAAGTATTCTATTTTGTGTCCTATTCTACTGATGGTTTCCTCAAGAGAATTGTTGAAATGCAGACAGAGCACAAAGAAACACAGGCTATGATGTCTATGGAGAGCAGGAAAACCTCTAAACGGCGATTATCCATCCATCTCTTTTCTACCGCTTGTCCGTTTTGGGGTTGTGGGGGGCGGGGGGGGGCTGGAGCCTATCCCAGCTGCATTCGGGCAATAGGCGGAGTACACCCTGGACAGGTCGCCACCTGATTAACACAGATAGATAGACCACATTTACACTCACATTCACACACTAGGGCCAATTTAGTGTTGCCAATCAACCTATCCCCAGGTGCATGTCTTTGGAGGTGGGAGGAAGCCGGAGTACCCAGAGGGAACCCACGCAGTCACGGGGAGAACATAGAAACTCCACACAGAAAGATCCGGAGCCCAGGATCGAACCCAGGACCTCCGTATTGTGAGGCACACGCACCAACCCCTGTGCCATCATACTGCTGTGTAATTAGAGTTACTCAACCATTAATTGTACTTGTTAAGACACTCGGCACAGCATTCATTTATATGACCCTATCCAAACAACCTTCCCTAGTCATGGTGCAGCAAAATAAGATCAACCAGCACTAAAATTAAACAAACATGGTCAGACATAACACAACCTGCTCATTGAACTTTGTGGATATTATTATTAAAATGTTTAATCAACATGAATGGCGATTATTTTATATTTATTTTTGCTCATAATGTTAACTGCTGTTAAAATATGGTCTCTTTAAGTTTTGAAGTAATTATGGACCAGGTCGACAAAAACATGCAATTAAAAAAAAAAAAGGTGGAAACTCCTTTTCCCTCTCCCTTATCTCTTCTGCTTGCTTCTTTGTTTTGTCTTGCCTTAACTTTCTTGTTGCCTCTTTTTGCACTGCTCTCTAAAATCTAAACAATGGAATCGATCAACTGACCTCTCAACGAAATTGACAATATCTCAGGTTTGGGGGAACCTGTCTGTCTGGACACACGGCGAACTCGTAGAAGACCCTTCAGTCGAGTACGTCGAAGATATCTACCTATTCGGAACCATGATAACAGGACATCTGCTGATTGGAGTAAGCGTTGCCCTGGTGTGTCGACAAATTGGAAGACGCTAGCAGCCTTTCAAAGTACCCTAGAGCTGCCACAAATGATTGGAGGATGCAAGCAGAACTGTGGGCGCTCAGACGTTTGCGATTTTGGACAATATTGCAATTTTTGGCCACATCTTGGAGACGCCGGCTGTTTTGATGGTGAAGTAAAATGAATTTCGAGGACCAGAAACAGACAAAAGTGAAAGTTGAAATATATTTTCGCTTGCTCAAACACACACATTCTAATCTGAATCAATCAATCAATGGGAGCCCAGTCTCAAATCTATTTTTTTTTTATTCTTCCTTACCCAGCGCTTACATTTTTTAAAGGGTAAGTGGCGACCCATCACCGTTCCTGTTCTGTTCCCTGTACAACGTGTATGTCTAATCGTGAACGGGTTTGTGGTGAAAATGAAATTTCGTTGTACTTGTGCAATGACAATAAAGAGCATACCTTACCATACCATACCAATTAATTGATTAATAATAGTTTTATATTCCTTTAGCCCAAGAGTGTCAAACTCAAATACAGAGTGGGCCAAAATGTAAAAGTGAACAAAGCCGCGGGCCAAGGTTGAACAAATGAACCTTTTAATAGGGACCCAAACAAGTTGTGCATTCAATATTGAACAAGCAAGGCTTATACAACTTTATAGTGACATGCAAAATCCAGTTTCAAATAATAATAATAATAATTAAAAAATATCAATGGCATATCAAATACAATTTAAATAAAAATTGAATGCCTCTTTTCTATTTGCAGCCTTCTGAGGTAAATATCAACATTAACTTTTTCCACAGGCTAATAAATTAGAAAATAAAATAATGAATAAACCAACCATTCATGACTTTAAACTGCTCAGTTTGCAACACACTGATCTAATCTGATGTGCCCAGGCCAGATACCTGCCATCTTTTCTTGGATGCTAGTTCATTAATTTCGGGGCTCAGGCTTTGAGCTGAGGCAACCTTCATTATCCAACGAAGGTGTTCATTAGTCTTTATATCTCGTATTCCACAGTCTTGGGGGCGTGCCTTACAGGCACTGCTTTTAACGTCCTCTACGAGCTGACGTCACGTCCGCTTCTCATCCATTCTAACAACGTGCCCGCCCAGTCACAAGATAGGAGCGGCTTCTGTACGCACACTTCATCAACAGCGATACAGGTTACACTGAGAGTGGCCGTATAAGCAACTTTAACATTGTTAGAAATATACGCCACACTGTGAATCCACACCAAACAAGAATGACAAACACATTTTGGGAGAACATCCGCACAGTAACACAACATAAACACAACAGAACAAATACCCAGAACCCTTTGCAGCACTAACTCTTCCAGGACGCTACAATATACACCCCAAATTTGGCCCGCGGGCCAAAGTTTGACACCCATGCTTTAGCCACACTGTCTATGTAGGGAAATGGGCTTCAGTTATGTAGATGACGTCACACTAGGGCGGCATATCGAGTCTGATGATGAAACAGGGGTGTTCCAAGACTAGCTGGTTATCTACGAGTACTCAAAAATTAATTAATATTTTTTTGGAAATGACTGCCAGATTCATTTACAGAAGCAAAAATAAGCATAAAGAAAAATTGCTGGTAAAATGTCGGTCATCAGGACGCTATGGGTCCTTTAAGGTAGCTGTACCATAGCTCAGGGTCAATATAGCTGCTGGTAGAAGTCATCAACAAATTTCACCACACGGATGGTTAAAATGTGACTTTGAAGTGAATACTTTGTGTAGCCGAGCTTAGCCCCGACTCTACCTTCTATGGCCCCTAGGTTTTTTGAGTTTGAGACCCCTGGTATTGACAGATTCTGTACGATTCCATTTTTCATCAGACCTCTTAGAACACATTACTAACAAAACGCTAAGAACTATTGTAAATAGATGAGGACTTAAAAAAAAATACTTACTGTATGTTCTATATCTAAGTTCAGTCTGAAGGAAGTGGTAAGAGGCTAACAGGCAATCTAAGCTATAAGGGGATGTCTGTTGTGTCTTCAAATACAACCTGGACCACAATCATAGACCACCAAAGTAGGCTATGATGGGTTACTATGGCAATGACACACATGATATCCCCCTTTTGCAAGCCAGACTACTATTACATTAAAAAATATTCTAAAATAATGGCAATTTGTTGCTTTAAATGACTTCTGCCACAAAATCCAATGTAAAAATGGGCATAGCATTGCACTGAACTTCAAGCTTTAGATTAGGAGAGGATAAGGAGACTCGACAATGGTGATTGTGCAGCTTAAAGTCAAAATGAAATGATGCTATATTATACAGTGTATGCTACATAATATGAATATTTTACAGCTGGGTTTAGGCACAGAGCAATGGATTGATGATGATATTGGAAAATACATTTATGGTTATGCATCTGTTGCCTCCTATTTTAAGTCTTTCAGTTTACTCAACCACCTTTTTTGCTGCATTAAGTCTCAATGAGAGACACTAATACTGTATTGCATTAATACCTATCTTAATGTAACAATCAAAACTGAACATTTTTCTCTTTGTAAAGAGAAGTGGTGATGAAGATCCGAAACAAATCTAATTTAGGTGTACCGAATGCTAAGATGGCTGATGAATTAAACATAAAATACAGTTAATTGATTAATGTTTTTTGAACTAGTTATAGTAGTTAGGTTTCTGGAATTGCAACGCAACATTTCTTAAATAAAAACAATCCAACAGAACCACACTGAGTAACCAAGTAATTATTATAACCTCATGTTGTATGCTCTCCATTTGCCATTGTTACCTTCGTCCAAATCCTCAAAACCAAGGACCAAATGTGAGATGTCTTATTTTGACTTATAATGACTTATAATAATCAGAATCAATGTTCCAAAAGTTTTTCTGTATCATATGGGATAAAGACTGAAGAAGAAAAAAAGTGGTGTATATTCTCTGTGTGTGGATTTTAAATAATTTGTCATAATTGCAACATTGTGCACAGCTATGACTAATTTCCAAATCCCACAAACAAATCATCTGTTTCTATTTCCAATCTTTTCAGCACTTGAATCCCAGCTCTGTCTGGTTGAGCCAGCTTTTGTTTTTTACTCATTTAAGTGGAACAAGACTAATATGTCCAACTGGCAAACATGGCCACGAACTGAAGTACAGTCCAACGACATCCTCTGTCTTCGTTATTGAAAACATTACTGAGGAATTGTCAGTGATGAGTAAGTGGTGAGGATGTCTTTGGTGTTTTATCTACAACTTTCCATCACAGTTTGCTTGATTAACACGCATGTGTTCGTTAGCATGATATTTCATAGTTGTTTCTAAATTATATTCTTATTTTCTTCTTATGCAAACATATAAATACATTTTTTAAATCACTGTAAGTTTAGACTGCAATTGTTTGAATCCAAATTTGACTTCTGCATTTAAAAGGTTCCCCTAATGCTGACAACATTAGCACTTGTTCATAGTTCTGGACTTAAAATAATGTCTACAGGTAAAATTCCCCCCAAAATAAATACACTAGTAATTATTTTCGAACAAGTTTCAGCACATTTGGAAACACCCACTATTAGATTCAAAATGTAGATGGGCCTGCATCAGCCTGCTTACGTCACCTACAGAAGGCTATTACTAGTGTGTGTTTTGGTCGCATCTTCATCCCGATAATTTCAAGCAGAATTTAAAGGAAATGAAAAATAAGTCTGCAAGATGCACTGTTACAGGTTGTAGCAATACAACTAAATAAGGGGTCAGCCTGCATACATTTCAAAATGATGTGAATATGTGGAAACTATGGACCTCTCCGGCCAAATTTATTTGTGCAAATTGGGACGGACCAAACAAGCAAAGTGTAATTTGCATCGATCATTTTAATGATTCTGATTTTGAAGAAGAAGGGTTTTGGTCTGAGTTTGGATGGAAAACATTAAATAGACTCAAGCCAAATGCAATCCTGAAAATCAGGATCACCCTCAAGGAGAGAAAGACTCTGAACCTGCAACAAAAAAGGAGAATGAAGTGCAGACTAAACGATCAAAAACAAGAGAAAAAAAAGATAAGCCACAAGTATTCCATTTTGTGTCCTCTTCTACTGATTTTTTCTTCAAGATGCTTAAGGAAATGCTGAAAGAGCGATGAAAACATAAACTACACATTTCTACAGGAAATATCGTTCCAGGAACTAAGGGTTCCAGGAAAATAAAATTCCCGAAGTTTTGGTGCAAATAGGCCTTATTAGTGAGACACCAGAGTACAGGGCATCTAACTTAAACTCGGGTTAGGTGCCGCCTAGAGGTTGCACTGGTAACAGCATTAATCCTAACCAAAATGCTAGAAAGGGTTTAACTGCTGTTAAAATATAGCCTCCCTCAAAAAATAAGAATATGGATGGCAAGTCAGAAAAAAATCTAATCGGATCAATCACTTTTATAAATTAATTAATCATGATTAATCACCATTTGCAACTGCCTGCAATATGCCCATTTTAACGGTATCGTGCTAATAAAAATGTAAACGACTGGACACAATCATATATATATTTAAAATATGTTATGTTTAACAACAGCTCCAAATGACATAAAAATAACAAAAAGAAAGCCAAAACATACAACACACCATTATATCATTCATTCCTTGCGTGTCTCTCTGTAATTCCTCTGAACGAGGCTATAGGATAGTGTTACAGGTATTTAGAAAATTATTTTTTTTACTTGTTTGTTGATATTTAGAGCTCTGATTTGCTGTGATGTCTACATTTTTAAATGTAATTCAACAAATTAGTTACTCCTGTCTCTGATGGTGTCAATAAAAAAACGTACTAGCTTTGTATATTGTTGGTTTGACACAGCTATAGGTTAGCCAAATGTCTGTTGATTGCATATTTTTACCACTAAAAGTCCGAAACAGATTTTGAAAGGTAGGGTTGAACTTCAGTGAATTTGGAGTTTAGACATGATACAAATATTTGAGAGGGACCGGAATGTCCTCACAAGTGCAGAAAGACAAATGCAAGAGTGTACTTGTGTTTCAAATACAGGGTTCATTGCTATTTCCCTAAATATTTGCCTTGTGAGTTCGGCTGGTCAGTGGCTGGGCCCGTCAGCAGGGTGTGTCTGCACAAAGTAGCTGTCTTTGAAAGGAGATCAGAGAAAGTTCTGGCCTAATTACCAGCATGTTTACCTCAAGACATCTGGGCCGCACTGCCGTCTGCTGAGAGATGGCCAACGTGGAAGAATGTCATCGGGTCAGGTCAATACGGACAAATCGTTTAGTCAGGGAAGACTGGAAGGACACTATTTCCAATGGGGGAGTTGCTTAAAAGTTACACTCAGCAACATTTCATTGCTCTGATATCAATACAGAAGATGTTTTGGAAAAATGGTCCGATGATGTGTAGCAATGGCAACCCATGATAATATTGTCTCTTGGACTCAATCTTTACTGTCATAAAAGCATGAGGGGTCAATTAGCTTTTTGGAGATACCAGAGATAGTTAGATGAAGCTGTAGATCCTACTCCGGTATCCTCAGGAATCAGGACTGCAGCAACCTGTTGGACTCAACTTTAAGACCAGTTCTGTAACTATCGGAAAGCGTAGCTTGCTCTGTGACCTCCAGGATGCAGAGAAAGGTAGGCGTAAGTAAAGTAATATTTCATAACAAATGTAAGTGCAGCAAGGAAGTGCACAAATCAGAACACTGATCCAGCCCAGATAGACAGGCAGGGCTGGCATATATAGAGCATGACTGGCAACCAGGAACATGTATATCCCGGTTGCAAATCAGGGACATGTTTGGGAGCCAGCGGTCAGCGGCAGGCAGGGGAAGTGACAACACTAACTAAGACTGGACAGGAACTCAAACAGGAAAAACTAACACAAGTCTACAACTGTCACGGGGAGGTCATGACAAATTAAACTCTAAACCTGCACAAACGAGTCTTCCTCTTAAACATTTTTCACAGCATTGCTGGAGGTATGCCGCTTATATAATTCATGTTAAGTTTGACAGTCTGCAATGAACTACGGACAGCTGCTAAATTGGCGTTGATGTGAAATCAGTTTGCTTTAGCTTGTAGCCAACACTAATGTATATTTAAAAATCTATCCACTTGATCTTAGGAGTTTTTCTCTTTGTGTGATGACCGATCCAAAAACAGTTAAGTGGTCAGAGTTATCAATATTGTTCAATAACAATGTATAAGGGGCGGCATGGCGTAGTGGGTAGAGCAACCGTGCCAGAAACCTGAGGGTTGCAGGTTCGCTCCCCGCGTCTTACCATCCAAAAATCGCTGCCGTTGTGTCCTTGGGCGGGACACTTCACCCTTTGCCCCCGGTGCCACTCACACCGGTGAACTGAATAATGAATGATAGGTGGTGGTCGGAGGGGCCGTTGGCGCAAATTGCAGCCACGCTTCTGTCAGTCTACCCCAGGGCAGCTGTGGCTATGAAAGTAGCTTACCACCACCAGGTGTGAATGAATGATGGGTTCCACATGTAAAGCGACTTTGGGTACTTAGAAAAGCGCTATATAAATCCCAGTTATTATTATTATTATTATTAAGATAAAAACAAACATATCACCTGAAATCCCATACTGACTTGCTTCTCATTGTGTATTTTTTGGACATTTGTGGCTGCGTGCTGCAGATGCTGGTTGCGGCTTGTGCGAAGCGTATTGACATTGCTTTTGCCGGGCTGACTCGCCTGGTCTGCTAAATAGGTAGGACATGTTTTTAGTAGTTTGTTTCTCTGATTTGGTCTTAAGCTTCTTCACCTTTTTACTAACATTCTCAGTTCCAGTGGTCGGAAAGCAGGGTTGTGTCGATCTCTGGCAGTGGGCTCTGGACAATTACTTGTAACAGAGATGCTGAGATACGTTAGCGTTTGGTGGTGCATATTAACACTGAGCTATCACAGCAATTAGACAGGTGGCTTTATGGAGTTCTGAGACCAGGTTGGCAACAGAAACTAAGGATGTGGTACAAACCCCGTTTCCATATGAGTTGGGAAATTGTGTTAGATGTAAATATAAACGGAATACAATGATTTGCAAATGCTTTTCAACCCATATTCAATTAAATACACTACAAAGACAAGATATTTGATGTTCAAACTCATAAACTTTATTTTTTTTTTGCAAATAATAATTAACTTAGAATTTCATGGCTGCAACATGTGCCAAAGTAGTTGGGAAAGGGCATGTTTACCACTGTGTTACATCACCTTTTCTTTTATCAACACTCAATAAACGATTGGGAACTGAGGAAACTAATTGTTGAAGCTTTGAAAGTGGAATTCTTTCCCATTCTTGTTTTATGTAGAGCTTCAGTCGTTCAACAGTCCGGGATCTCCGCTGTCGTATTTTACGCTTTATAATGCGCCACACATTTTCGATGGGAGACAGGTCTGGACTGCAGGTGAGCCAGGAAAGTACCCGCACTCTTTTTTTACGAAGCCACGCTGTTGTAACACGTGCTGAATGTGGCTTGGCATTGTCTTGCTGAAATAAGCAGGGGCGTCCATCAAAAAGACGGCGCTTATATGGCAGCATATGTTGTTCCAAAACCTGTATGTACCTTTCAGCATTAATGGTACCTTCACAGATGTGTAAGTTACCCATGCCTTGGGCATTAATGTACCCCCATACCATCACAGATGCTGGCTTTTGAACTTTGCGTCGATAACAGTCTGGATGGTTCGCTTCCCCTTTGGTCCGGATGACACGATGTCGAATATTTCCAAAAACAATTTGAAATGTGGACTCGTCAGACCACAGAACACTTTTCCACTTTGCATCAGTCCATCTTAGATGATCTCGGGCCCAGAGAAGCCGGCGGCGTTTCTGGATGTTGTTGATAAATGGCTTTCGCTTTGCATAGTAGAGCTTTAACTTGCACTTACAGATGTAGCGACCAACTGTATTTAGTGACAGTGGTTTTCTGAAGTGTTCCTGAGCCCATGTGGTGATATCCTTTAGAGATTGATGTCAGTTTTTGATACAGTGCCGTCTGAGGGATCGAAGGTCACGGTCATTCAATGTTGGTTTCCGGGCAGGCCGCTTACGTGGAGTGATTTCTCCAGATTCTCTGAACCTTTTGATGATATTATGGACCGTAGATGTTGAAATCCCTAAATTTCTTGCAATTGCACTTTGAGAAACGTTGTTCTTAAACTGTTTCATTGACTATTTGCTCACGCAGTTGTGGACAAAGGGGTGTACCTCGCCCCATCCTTTCTTGTGAAAGACTGAGCATTTTTTGGGAAGCTGTTTTTATACCCAATCATGGCACCCACCTGTTCCCAATTAGCCTGCACACCTGTGGGATGTTCCAAATTAGTGTTTGATGAGCATTCCTCAACTTTATCAGTATTTATTGCCACCTTTCCCAACTTCTTTGTCACGTGTTGCTGGCATCAAATTCTAAAGTTAATGATTATTTGCAAAAAAAAAAAATTTCTGTCTCTACCACCGTCACCAGTGAGTCCAGTTTTATTTCGATCGTAGAACCGGCCTGCCTGATCAGTTTCTCCAGTCTGGTGCTGTCCTTCTTAGATGGCTCACTACGATGTAGTACAGAACACTGGCAACCACAGACGTGTAGTACATCCACAAGAGTGTTTTACAAATGTACGGTAATCAACGTCACAGCAGCTCAGACGAGAAACAAACCAGAGTGGGCAGGGTTTGTTTTCAGAGCAGCCAGCCCGAAACGCATGTGTCAGGGACAGATGCGGAAGCAAATTATTATCACAAATTTCTGCATAAAAGTGATAATATATCATATTGTAGGTGTTTATTACACTTTGCATTCATATTTTGCTGTTTCTTACATTTTTGTTGTGTTTTGCTGGATTGCAAAAGATGTCTATCGAGGAGCTGGTCTGAGAAGTAAAAGAGGAGCGACGTTCATATATGGTTAATATTCAGTGTTTTATTGTTCATAGTTAATATTGTAAATCCATTCATCCATCCATTTTCTACCCCTTGTCCCGTTCGGGGTCGCAGGGGGGCTGGAGCCAATCCCAGCTGCATTCGGGCAATAGGCGGGGTACACCCTGGACAAGTCGCCACCTCATCGCAGGGCCAACACAGATAGACGGACAACATTCACACTCACATTCACACACTAGGGACCATTTAGTGTTAGATAGATAGATAGATAGATAGATAGATAGATAGATAGATAGATAGATAGATAGATAGATAGATAGATAGATAGTACTTTATTGATTCCTTCAGGAGAGTTCCCTCAGGAAAATTTAAATTCAATTCAATTCAATTGTCAATCAGCCTATCCCCAGGTGCATGTCTTTGGAGGTGGGAGGAAGCCGGAGTACCCGGAGGGAACCCACGCAGTCACGGGGAGAACATGCAAACTCCACACAGAAAGATCCCGAGCTCAGACCTTCGTATTGTGAGGCACACGCACTAACCCCTGTACCACCGTGCTGCCCTATTGTAAATCCCACTTTCTTTATTTTATTGTACGTTTTTCAGTAAAAAAAAACTGCAAAATTCCATTCCGTTTTTTTTTTAGGTGTCTGTCATAACGTTTTTAGAATTCTATCAGACGTTGTTACTTTTAGTATTAGTGTTCCTGGAAAAAAAGGGACCCAAACACACATACTATACAGCAGATTTTTACAGCTAAATGTGGATATATAATTTATACACACATACACCTTGGCCCCCCTCCGACACATTTTTTCTCTTTCAATGTGGCCTCCGAGTCAAAATATTTGCCCAGCTCTGGTAGAGTGGCTAGACTTGTACGACAGGTAGGTTGAGGAGCTCAATCGTCTTGAAGGAGCTTAGAGTTGAACCACATTTATTTCGCATCGAAGGAAGTTAGTTGTGGTGGTTTGAGACTTCTAATGCCTCGTTGACACCTCCCCTGGTAAAGTGATCAAAACATGCCCAGCCTGGTCTCACAACGGCTTGTTTGAACTGGAACAAGTGGTCATCGACCGGGGAGTCTACGCTTCCTTGCATAAGACTGATATTCCCCCTGCACAACCTTGACAAGCAACAGAAAATGGATTTATGGAAAAACAAACACCTATGCCCACATGACCAGCACCTTTCTACACCAGGAAAGACATACTTGCACCCAGTGCTACTCTGGTACCAAACTATCAACCTCTCTCCCACAGATAGGTCAACTTGTAGGAGACATTAATGAAGGATTGTGTTGTCACATGTAAGTAGGGTTGTACGGTATGTATAGCACCGCGATGCCTCAGACTGGAAGTCTCTCCAGAGAGTGGTGAGGACGGCACAAAAGATCATCAGGACTCCTCTTCCTCCTATCTAGGAGATTGCAAAAATAAGCTGCCTGACCAGGGCTCAGAAAATCTGCAAAGACTCCTCCCACCCCCACCAAGGACTGTTTTCACTGCTGGACTCTAGAAAGAGGTTCCACAGCCTCCGAAGCAAAACCTCCAGGTTCTGTAACAGCTTCTTCTCTCAGGCCATAAGACTCTTGAACGCATCATAATTAAATTAAATTATCCCCTCAACTCCCCCCAAAATGGATTAACCTGCTGGAATAAAAAAGACAATATAACATACATCCATAAACGTGAACGCATGTGAAAAAGTGCAATATATTTATCTGTACAGTAATCTATTTATTTGTTTATATATATTTATTTATTTTATATATATATTTATATATTATTTATATATATTTATTATTTATATATGCACCTTTTTGCTTTTTTATTCTGCACTACCATGAGCTTATGTAACAAATTTTTGTTCTTATCTGTGCTGTAAAGATCAAATTTGAATGACAATAAAAAGGAAGTCTAAGTCTAAGTCTACTAATGAATCATATTTGGTACTATACCGCCTCTGAAAAGTACCGGTCTGCCACATTTTTGGCATCACAACATCTTTTTTCGTTTTTTTAAATTTATATTATGTTTATAAACGCAGGAAATATGTCTCTGGACACATGAGGACTTTGAATTTGACCATTTTATGATCCTTGGTATCGGATTGATACCCAAATTTGTGGTATCGTTCAAAACTAATGTAAAGTATCAAACAACAGAAGAATATGTGATTATTACATTTTAACAGACATGTAGATAGAACATGTTAAAATAGAAAGTAAGCAGATATTAACAGTAAATGAACATGTGGATTGATAATTCATTTTCTACCACTTATCCTTAATAGTTTTGACAAAATAATAGGATGGAAAATGACACAATATGTTACTGTATATGTCAGCAGACTAAATTAGGAGTCTTTGTTTACTTACTTACTAATAAAAGACAAGTTGTCTTGTATGTTCATATGTTTAATGTACCCTAAGATTTTTTTGTTAAAATAAAGCCAATAATGACATTTTTTGTGGTCCCCTTTATTTAGAAAAGTACCGAAAAGTATCGAAATAATTTTGGTACCGGTACCAAAATATTGGTATCGGGACAACACTACATTTAAGTATGACTGCCATATCATCTTAATGGAAATGATGCCTGGGGTATTTTCCTTTCCAATGATAGTACTTCACAACTGGAGCTCCTTTCTGCTTTCTTATCTGTGTATGGCAAGTGAACGCATCACGGCTTTGATAAACATTTGAAGGAGTCTCAGTGGAAAATGGAGGCAAATGTCTGCCAGTCGCACCCAGACTTCCTGCTCAAGTGTCTCTTCTCCACAGAGGGCATAAAGCGGCTTCTCTTAATAACAGTGCCGCAGGGAAATTTTAATTGTTAGCTCTCGTATGTCTGTTATCATGCCGCAAGTCATCCATGTCTCGACTACAGACAAATTGTCTTAATCACAAGCATCCTCGATGTTCCCCACTGAAGCTGTGATTATTATTACTGGTCCATGAAGAGCGTAGAGACAAGATGCCACAAATATTCACTTTTATTTTAGAAAATTATCAACTCCCCTGTCAAAAGAAGAGGTTTCATCTACTGCAATGTGTAGGCTGTCCAATACCGGCTGGACCGTCACGTTGAAAAGTGATGTGAGGAGCGGCCATTGTTTCATGCATTGTTCTCCCTGGTGACTTAAACACAGAAGCTCTCCAAAGCCACACTGCACTAAATATGTATTTCTGCTGCGCTAATTAGAGACTGCCTGTCAAGCGGGCACAGAGCCCAGAACGACGGTTGGCTAAATATACCTAAACAAAAACAAAGCTTTCCAAAGTGAAAATTACAAAAACATAGACATTAAGTCATAGACAGAATCACCTACTTTCCTGGAAAGGTGACTTTTGTTTGTCGACAGAGAGGAAGTTTGGTCACAAGCTCTGAAAACATTGAATGGGTTTGGAGAAGGTCACAGAGGCCTCGTTCACACGGTCAATTCAGATTTTTTTTGCCTATATGCGACCTGTATCAAACTTTTTCATGTCAGTGTGAACAGTGCTATTCTGAATTCTAAACAAACAGGAAAAAAAAACAAAGCTTCCAAAGTGCCATCCATCCATCGATCTTCTTCCGCTTATCCGAGGTCGGGTTGCGGGGGCAGCAGCTTAAGCAGGGAAGCCCAGACTTCCCTCTCCCCAGCCACTTCGTCCAGCTCCTCCCGGGGGATCCCGAGGCGTTCCCAGGCCAGCCGGGAGAGATAGTCTTCCCAGCGTGTCCTGGGTCTTCCCCGTGGCCTCCTACCGGTCGGACGTGCCCGAAACACCTTCCTAGGGAGGCGTTCGGGTGGCATCCTGACCAGATGCCCGAACCACCTCTTCTGGCTCCTCTCGATGTGAAGGAGCAGCGGCTTTACTTTGAGCTCCCCCCGAATGACAGAGCTTCTCACCCTATCTCTAAGGGAGAGCCGCGCCACCCGGCGGAGGAAACTCATTTCGGCCGCTTGTACCCGTGATCTTGTCCTTTCGGTCATGACCCAAAGCTCATGACCATAGGTGAGGATGGGAACGTAGATCGACCGGTAAATCGAGAGCTTTGCCTTCCGGCTCAGCTCCTTCTTCACCACAACGGATCGATACAGCGTCCGCATTACTGAAGACGCCGCACCGATCCGCCTGTCGATCTCACGATCCACTCTTCCCCCACTCGTGAACAAGACTCCGAGGTACTTGAACTCCTCCACTTGGGGCAAGATCTCCTCCCCAACCCGGAGATGGCACTCCACCCTTTTCCGGGAGAGAACCATGGACTCGGACTTGGAGGTGCTGATTCCCATCCCAGTCGCTTCACACTCGACTGCGAACCAATCCAGTGAGAGCTGAAGATCTTGGCCGGAGGAAGCCATCAGGACCACATCATCTGCAAATAGCAGAGACCCAATCCTGCAGCCACCAAACCAGATCCCCTCAAAATGACAAAAACATAGACATAAAGTCATAGACAGAATCACTAACTTTCCTGGAAAGTTGACTTTTGTTTGTCGACAGACAGGAAGTTTGGTCACAAGCTCTGAAAACATTGAGTGGGTTTGTAGAAGGTCACAGAGGCCTCGTTCAAACAGCCGGTCAATTCAGATTTGTTTTGCCTATATGCGAACTGTATCAAACTTTTTCATGTCAGTGTGAACAATGCTATTCTGAATTCTAAACAAACCGAAAAAAAAACAAAGCTTCCAAAGTGAAAATGAGAAAAACATAGACATTAAGTCATAGACAGAATCACTTACTTTCCTGGAAAGGTGACTTTTGTTTGTCGACAGAGAGGAAGTTTGGTCACAAGCTCTGAAAACATTGAGTGGGTTTGTAGAAGGTCACAGAGGCCTCGTTCACACTGCCGGTCAATTCAGATTTTTTTTTGCCTATATGCAACCTGTATCAAACTTTTTCATGTCAGTGTGAACAGTGCTATTCTGAATTCTAAACAAACCGAAAAAAAACCAAAGCTTCCAAAGTGAAAATGGTCAGTGTGAACAGTGCTATTCTGAATTCTAAACAAACCGAAAAAAAACCAAAGCTTCCAAAGTGAAAATGACAAAAACATAGACATTAAGTCATAGACAGAATCACTAACTTTCCTGGAAAGGTGACTTTTGTTTGTCGACAGACAGGAAGTTTGGTCACAAGCTCTGAAAACATTGAGTGGCTTTGTAGAAGGTCACAGAGGCCTCGTTCACACTGCCGGTCAATTACGATTTTCTTGCCTATATGCAAACTGTATCAACATTTATTCTTGTCAGTGTGAACAGTGCTATTCTGAATGTTTCATATCCGACACAGGCTTTTGATTGATTGAGACTTTTACTAAATGGTAACACCCGAATAAGTTTTTCAACTTGTTTAAGTCGGGTCTACTTAAATTGATTCATGATACAGATATATACTATCATATATGCTATCATCATAATACAGTCATCACACAAGATAATCATCAGGGTGCATACATTGAATTATTTACATTATTTACAATTCGGGGTGTGGAAGGGGGGTGGGGGGGTTAGGTTTGGTTGTTATCATCAGTCATCAACAATTGAGAACAGAGAAATGGATATTGAAACAGTGTAGGTCTGACTTGGTAGGATATGTACAGCAAGTAGTGGACATAGAGAGAGATCAGAAGGCATAAGAAAAATATCTGCATTTGATTGTTTACATTTGATTATTAACAACAATCCGTGGAGGGTGTTAGTTTAGGGTTGAAGTTGCCTGGAGGTGTACTTTTATTGCGGTTTTGAAGGAGGATAGAGATGCCCTTTCTTTTATACCTGTTGGGAGTGCATTCCACATTGATGTGGCATAGAAAGAGAATGAGTTAAGACCTTTGTTAGATCGGAATCTGGGTTTAACGTGGTTAGTGGAGCTCCCCCTAGTGTTGTGATTATGGCGGTCATTTACGTTAAGGAAGTAGTTTGACATGTACTTCGGTATCAGGGAGGTGTAGCGGATTTTATAGACTAGGCTCAGTGCAAGTTGTTTTACTCTGTCCTTCACCCTGAGCCAGTCCACTTTGGAGAAGTGGGTAGGAGTGAGGTGGGATCTGCCTCTTTCGTATGTGGAAATAAATCGGATATATATGCAATTTGTCTACACTTTTAACGCTACTGCGCTCAGGTCGCATTCAACCGACCAGAACGTCATCAAAAAGCGATAAGCATCATAATTATTCGCCAAAATCTACAGTTACAAAATAAATAGTTTGAAAACAGAGCAGAAAACAGGAGAAAATAAAATGTCGTGTCTGCATGTGGGTCAGATAGCTTTCACTCTATAAAATCTAATGCTTTATGTAATGTGAACGGCCTATTGTCATGAGCTTTGGGTTATGACCGAAAGGACAAGATCACGGGTACAAGCGGCCGAAATGAGTTTTCTCCGCCGGGTGGCGGGGCTCTCCCTCAGAGATAGGGTGAGAAGCTCTGTTATCCGGGAGGAGCTCAAACTAAAGCTGCTGCTCCTCCACATCGAGAGGAGCCAGATGAGGTGGTTCGGGCATCTGGTCAGGATGCCACCCGAACGCTTCCCCAAGGAGGTGTTTCGGGCACGTCTGACCGGTAGGACCCAGGACACGTTGGGAAGACTATCTCTCCGGGCTGGCCTGGGAACGCCTCGGGATCCCCCGGGAGGAGCTGGACGAGGTGGCTGGGGAGATGGAAGTCTGGGCTTCCCTGCTTAGGCCGCTGCCCCCGCGACCCGACCTCGGATAAGCGGAAGAAGATGGATGGATGGATGGATTTGAACGGCCACATAAAAAGATTGGATTTGGACAAAAAAATACGAATTGGATATCTGAACCTGCAATGTGAACGTAGCCAGAGAGACAGAAAAAGGCTATAAACCTGTTACTTAGACGTAAGAAACAATAATGTCCTAAATGGTTGGTTTCAGATTATATTCCTCTTGCAACATGTCTTTGTTCAGAAATTGGTGGAAAAAAACTTTTTACCTGTTATTGACTATGGAGATGTGTTGTACATGAATGCTACTGCTGGTTGTCTCCACAAGCTGGATAGTGTGTACCACGGGACACTGAGATTCATCACCAACTGCGCTCCCCTTACTCACCATTGTGCAATATACTCAATGGTTAACTGGACTTCTTTATGTGCTCGACGCCTCAATCATTGGTATGTTTTCATCTACAAAACCATTCTGGGTATCACTCCATCTTATCTATCTTGTCTTTTTAACAAAGAAACAAGGAAGTCACAATATTCGTTCAATGAATGTTCTGCAATTTGTCGTCCCCAAAGTAAGAACTGAACTGGGCAAGAAAGCATTTAGGTTTTCAACTTGGAATAACCCACAATCAAATCTTCAACTTCAAACCCTTGTTACATTGAATGGGTTTAAAGCTTCTGTGAAAGGACTGCAGTCTACCTTGTCTGTATGCACATGAGTCATGTGAGCAAGTTTTAATGTTGAATATTTGATGTTTTACGTGTTGTTTACGGTTTTTAATGTAACCTTGCTGCTGCCCTCTTGGCCAAGTCTCCCTTGGAAAAATAGATCTTTGATCTCAATGGGATTTTACCTGGTTAAATAAAGGCTAAATAAAATAAAATAAAAAGTGCATGTGCTCTCACGTCTGATCTCACTCATGCTTCTAGAGCAGTGGTTCTTAACCTTGTTGGAGGTACCGAACCCCACCAGTTTCATATTTGCATTCACCAAGCCCTTCCTTAGTGAAAAATAAAATGTTTTTTTTTTTTTCAAATTCAAGGCAAAGTTATATGATTTTGTTAACACTTTAGTATGGGGAACATATTCTAAGTAACAAAGACTTAAATTATAATTATTTGGTTAGGGTTAGGGTTAGAGGGTTAGCGCCAGGATTAGAGGGTTAGGGTTATAATAAGGCCATGCCAAATAAGGCATTAATAAGTACTTAATAATGACTAGTTAAGAGCCAATATGTTACTAATTTGCATGTTAATAAGCAACTAATTAATGGTGAATATGTTCCCCATACTAAAGTGTTACCATGTTTTTTTACTGGTGCACAAAATGAACCGTGCATGAACATCACCTTGTTCAAAGAACAAAACCAACACTGCATAAACTCACAACAAATTACACACCTGCAAATCAGTGTGACTTCTGCTTTCGCCGTATCCGTAATACGCCCATAGAGAGAAGTTTTTATTTACACGATGAGTCGGGTGTGGTTTGATCTCCGCCGAACCCCTGAGCCCGACTCTGTCATGATCCGTGGTCTGGATCATGTTTTGTTTAGTTATGTTCTGTTAGTTTTGGACTTCTTTAGTTCCCGTTTAGGCTTCCTTGTTTGCTTGGCGAAATGATGAATCGGATCACCAAACTTCGGCGGCGAGGAATACTGGTCTGATTGTGGCGTCCTGCTGTCCGGAGGAGGAGTTTGGGAGAATGACGCGTCTTGACGGCGAAACGAAGCCTTTCTGGCTGGCTTCTGTCTTCGCCAGCGCGTCTCTATCTCCTCGTGGTCCGCTGCGAAAGAACTGTAAGCTGGCTTCATTCTGTCACAACGGGGGGGGTCGCAGCTTGCTGCGTGGTTGTTCTTTCAAGATGCAAAAAGACGGCTCCGGACGAAGGCGTAAAGGTAGGATTGGATTTATTAACATAAATCACTCAACTACCAGAAACACAAACAACACAACCAAAAAAAAAAGGCAAGCGTGCCTAAAACACATGAAGCTACTAGTTAGCAGAAGCTATGGCACAGAACATGAACACTTACTTGGTCAGAACGTGACGTAAACAATGAAGCCAGGCCGACTGACTGGCAAAGGCAACTTAAATAATGCCTCTGATTAGTGCTCGGGAAGCAGGTGAGCGGGCGAGCACTAATCAGAGACAGGTGAACACAATAAGTCGCCATGGTGACAAAAGCAAACAAGGAAGCCTAAACGGGAACTAAAGAAGTCCAAAACTAACAGAACATAACTAAACAAAACATGATCCGGACCACGGATCATGACAGACTCACCGAACCCCTAGGGTTCCATCGAACCCAGGTTAAGAACCACTGTTCTAGACACACGCACTGGAACTTGCTCAAATCCGTCCTGCTTGTATGTACAACCAACATGTGAACCAACTCATCAAGTCAGCGTCCACCGTGTTATTCAGATTACTAAAAAAGGAACGCTTAGGTTGGCTTAGCTTTTAGAATTCCTGCGTCTGGCTTGCTCTCATTGTGTAACATGTTTAGCCTCATTCTTCACTGATAATGTCTCGTGACTAGGATATTTAAGATAGTCAGAAATGCGGCTTATTTGCAGCAATGGAAACAAGTATTATTAACTTAGGGGAGCGTTTCCACACTGTGTATGAAGACACAGCCGAGGGACTAAAAACAAATACCGTGTCAGACAAAGGGGATTAGCAATAAAAGGCATTAATCGGCTACGGATCACATGCTTTTTCCATGAAGACACTGATCGGTCACGGGTCGACTGGCACATCTCTAAAATACACAATATTCACAATGTCATATTTGTGTTTATCTTTGTAAGTACATTTTTGTGTACAAGAAAAAGTACAAAAGTGAAAAATAAGTGTATTTTATGCTGAACAAAATCAGCTCACCAAAATTTCACTATCCAGTTTTTTGCTCCTGAAAAGGAATCTGGCAGTTATTTCCGATAATATCAATATTTTTTGCAGTAATCAGTAGATAACTAAATGTACTTGGAATGCCCCCTTTCCATCCTTAGACTCGATATGCAGTCCCCTCTTGGTGTGACGGTATCTACACCAGTGGTCCCCAACCACCGATTGGTACCGGGTCGCACAAGAAATAAAAATAAATAAATAAATAAAATAAAATAGTTTTTATTTTTTTATTAAATCAACATTAAAAAACACAATATATACGTTATATATCAATGAAGATCAATACAGTCTGCAGGGATACACTGCGTAAGCACACATGATTGTATTTCTTTATGACAAAAAAATATATATATATATAAATATATATATACCATACCCCTTTTGTCCACCCTGGACAAAAATGTGCCCCCTTTGGCCAACATAAGAAATAACAAGTGTGTAAGAAATTGAAGTGCGCCCCCTCTGACCAACATATGTAATAACAAGTGTGTGTAAGAAATTGAAATGCGCCCACCCCTGGCCAACATATGTAATAACAAGTGTGTGTAAGAAATTGAAATGCGCCCCCTCTGGTCAACATATGAAATAACAAGTGTGTAAGAAATTGAAATGCGCCACCTTTGGCCAAAATAAATTAAAATAAAATAAATATGTATATAGAGACATACTGTAATAACTTGAAGCAAATAATGAAGATTAAAAACCAATTAAAAACAAATTAAACTTTAAGTCACAGCCCAATCTATAATTAAACAAAAACAAAATGAAGCATAAATAAAAACGCTTCTATACATCAACTACCTCATTTGTCTTTTCCATTATTGACTTTGAAATTTGCACAGAAGAAAATAATTTTCGCATAACTATCAATGTTGCATTTCAGCATTTTAAGTGAGGTTACCAATTGTTTATTTTACTCCTGCTTGTTTTACATAGGGTCGAGGGGGAGGAGTCGCAGCCCCGCTTTACCGTGTACCTCTTGCTTGGTAGACTTGCTCGCCCCAATATAAACTATTTGCTTGCCTAACAGAATTTATATTGCGACATCCAATGGACAATTTTAGAACAGCAGTTTCTTTCATTTAAAATTGCAGCTAAATTTTACACTTAGCAAACTCATCTCGCGGGCCGGCTCGAACCTGGGGCCGCATGTTTGACATCCCTCTTCTAACGTTAAAATCTGAGTTGCTCAACGTCACGACCTAATTCAACAAGTTTTCAACGTTGTTTTGTGCCTGCTGGGTAATGATTAAAATGATCGCTGTAAATTACACTCCTCTCGCTTGGTCTCTTATTTTTCCGCGAGTCAACTTGACAGGAAATGTCCATACTTTCTTCGTGCTCCCATCATTTGGAAATGCATGCAGGCTAAACCCCTTCTTTAGTTGCATCTGGTGGACATATTTGAGAATTCCTTAAAATTCGGCGCCAAAATAACATGATTTGGGATTTTACCAAAACACATCCTACACAATATGATTTTGTCTTCAGTCTTCTGTCGGTGACGTCAGCAGGCTGACCACATTTTGAAGCTAAAAGTGAACGTTCCAAAATGTGCTGAAACTTGTTAGAAAACAGGCAATCATTTTAAGGTCTAGAACTAGTGTTGTCCCGATACCAATATTTTGGTACCGGTATCGGTATTGGCTTTATTTTAACAAAAAATCTTACGGTTTATTAAACATATGTTTCTTATTGCAAGTTTGTCCTTAAATAAAATAGTGAACATACAAGACAACTTGTCTTTTATTAGTAAGTAAGCAAACAAAGGCTCCTAATTTAGCTGCTGACATATGCAGTAACATATTATGTCATTTTCCATTCTATTATTTTGTCAAAATTATTAAAGACAAGTGGTCGAAAATGAATTGTTAATCTACTTGTTAATTTACTGTTAATATCTGCTTACTTTCTCTTTTAATATGTTCTATTTACACTTCCGTTAAAATGTAATAATCACTTATTCTTCTGTTGTTTGATACTTTACATTAGTTTTGAATTATATTACACATTTGGGTATCAATCCGATACCAAGTCGTTACAGGATCATACATTGGTCATATTCAAAGTCCTCATGTGTCCAGGGACATATTTCCTGAGTTTATAAACATAATGTAAATGTAAAAACACCGAAAGAAGATGTTGTGATGCCAAAAAAATATCGACGTAATCATAGTAGTATCGACTAGATACACTACTGTACTTGGTATCATTACAGTGGATGTTAGGTGTAGCTCCACCAATGGCGTTTGTTTACATTTTGACACCGGTGAGTTACGGTGTATAGTGAAGCATGTTTAGCTATTCCTCGTCCTGCAGGGATGATACTTGTAAGAAACTTACTTTATTTTGGATTAGTGATTTAGAAGTAGCTAAAACACTGCCGACTGGGGCTGGACTTTAGCCGCTAGCTAGCTAGCCATGTCTTAAAGCACCTCTTCCTGAGGGCGTTTCAGTGTTATAACGTCACCTTTATCGTTAGTTTTTAAGCCAAAGTGCGTCCGTTCTCCCTTTTCTGTCTACACACTGCGTCTGCTTGTAAGTACTCCGTGATTGTGCGCTGCCGAACATGCTCCTCGGCTCGTAAACCAGCAATGTCACGACGTGACGACGACGGGGGCGCGGGGGAGGGGGGTGGACCGATACTTTTCAGAGGCGGTATAGTACCGAATATGATTCATTAGTATCGCGGTAGTATACTAATACCGGTATACCATACAACCCTATCCAGAACTATAAATAGCTGCCAATGTTGTCAGCATTTGAGGGTCATTTAAGTTCAAGGTGGTTGTAGGTCTGATAATTTAAAGACGGAAACTGTGAACCAAGTTAAAAGCTACAAACTAAAATCCAGACGTCCCAGAGGTGAAGATAAGGTTGTGTTGAGTGTCTTCCTCCATTTCAGACTGTGTAAACTGAGGAGTGTGATATTAGGAGTGTCACAGGTCAGTGGTTCCCTCCTGCCTCCCTTCCAGCAGATATAAGAGCCCCTGAGTCAACCTGGAGGTGAAATGTTGCACTGTTCACACATTTCCCTCTCTCGCTAACCTCAAAAGAATCCTCTCTTTACTCCCTGCAAAAATAGCGCTCCTTGAGATCCTTGTGCACCGCCACTCAGCAGCACATCTGACACATCTGGGAACCAAGAGAGGATGAAGTGCGCCGTGTCTAAATGTGTTTTTGAGAAATGAGAGCGCGTCAAGGGTTTGCAGGATGGAAGCCATGACGCAAACCTCGAGTAGCATGTTCAAACAGTGAAAATATGTGCCTAGCAAAAATGTAAAGGCATAACTGTATCTTTAGGTGCACGGCGACAAGGATAATGTAGATTATATCATGTTGTATTGAAATTACAACTGTTGTGAAACACAGGTGGTAGGGTAACCTAAGGCAGGTTTTACAGTTAAATAAAATATATCTAAAGGGAACAAATGTCACCTTTTTAGCAGAAAGTATTAACTCAGTCTTGTTTTCAATTCTTAGTCATCATGCTCAAAAAAACGTACATTTAATCAGTTCAGTGTGACTTTGGTTCTACACTCACAAAAGGCTGACAGACACATTTAACATCAATTGTCTAAGAACGGTCTTAATTAGCCCTTTTTAATGAGAGATAATAATCGTGACTTGGATGTTCAGAAGAAGACTAAGAGCTTTGTCGGACTTTTACTGCAAATGTGTCATCATTTAGACAGGCTGGTACTGGACGGTGGTACCTCGACTTACGAGTGCACAAACTTACAAGTACTTTAAAACAACAGCTGTCTCTCGGCTAATTGTTTTAAGTTGTGAGCAAAAATTCAAACTGCAATAGAGAAAGAAAGAAAAAATTCAGTCTGGGCCTGGGCCCCTGGAGAGGGGGGTCCATACTGAGGCCAAGGGGGAAAAAAAACTCATAGTCATAGAATGAATGAAATAAGTTTATTTCGGTCATAAAATAATCACCCATCAACCATTTTGTGTGAGCAGTTTAACAGTACAGATTATACATATTTAACAATCATGCACATTTACACACAAAAAGAAAAGAAAAGAAAAAGAATGACCGAAAAAGGAATAGGCTGAAGCCAAAGCTTATATTTGCCTATCCCAGGGGTCGGCAACCCAAAATGTTGAAAGAGCCATATTGGACCAAAAATACAAAAACAAATCTGTCTGGAGCCGCAAAAAATTAAAAGCCATATTACATACATAGAATTAAGAGGGCTTAAAGGAACCGCAAATATAGCTACAAATGAGGAATAATGATGCAATATGTACATATAGCTAGCCTAAATAGCCTGTTAGCATCGATTAGCTTGCCGTCATGCAGTGACCAAATATGTCTGATTAGCACTCCACACAAGTCAATAACATCAACAAAACTCACCTTTCATGCACAACCTTAAAAGTTTGGTGGACAAAATGAGACAGAAAAATAAGTGGCATAAAACGTCGGAGAAAGTTATACATGTAAACAAACTCTGGTGAGTTCAAGGACCGCCAAAATTAGTAGGACAAAACGGCGCCCGCCTAATACTCGAATCAGTGAAGCATGTTTAATACAAACAGTGTGCTTTGTAACAATTAGGGAGGTTTGTGTCATGTTTGTCCTCCTACAGAAACCATATTAAAACAAAAATAGATTTTTTTCCCCCTCATCTTTTTCCATTTTTCATACATTTTTTGAAAAAGCTCCAGAGAGCCACTAGGGCGGCGCTAAAGAGCCACATGCGGCTCTAGAGCCGCGGGTTGACGACCCCTGGCCTATCCTATACATTTACTGAAAATTAGATTGCCTAGAACATCAACGTTAAAAAAAAAAAAATCAATGGGAAAGTAATTGTTACTATATTTTATAATTTTCAATTATTTCACCTTTCAAGGTTTTCTTAAACCTTAGCAAAGAACTACATGTCTTCAACTCATCACTGAGCTTCTTCATAGTCATAGCACACATAAACATGTGTGTAAAAGGGAAACATCAAAGAACACAAAGGACATTAAAGACCTTAAAAGAGCAGAGCTGATGCAACCAGCCACTGCTACACACAGCCACAAAACTAAAACAACAACAACAACAACAAAAATATATACACTGTGGTGGCCTCTGCGGTGTTCCACGCCATCGTCTGCTGGGGTGGGGGGAGCATGGCCAATGACAGGAGCAGACCCAACAAAGCAACCGAGAGAGCCGACTCCACCTTCGGCCGCACACCAACTCTCGGCTGGTGTCCAGTCTGCATGGATGAGCGAGGATGTGTCTTAGGACCGGTACCGGTCCGTGGATCGATTTGTACCGGGCCGCACAAGAAATGTAAAAAAAATAAAATTAAATAAAATTAAAAATGTTTTTATTTTTTTTATTAAATCAACATAAAAAACACAAGATACACTTACAATTAGTGCACCAACCCAAAAAACCTCCCTCCCCCATTTACACTCATTCACACTCATTCACACTCATTCACACAAAAGGGTTGTTTCTTTCTGTTATTAATATTTCTAGTTCCTACATTATATATCAATATAGATCTGCTCCCAGTGCCACCCACACTGGTTTAAATGTAACTTTGATATTGGGTTTCACTATGTAAAAGTGCTTTGAGTCACTAGAGAAAAAGCGCTATATAAATATAATTCACTTCAATTCACTTCAATGCAGTCTGCAGGGTTACAGTCCGTAAGCACACATGATTGGATTTTTTAATGACAAAAAAAAAGAAAATACCATGTTGTTGAATGTTGTCTGTCTATCTGTGTTGGCCCTGCGGTGAGGTGGCGACTTGTCCAGGGTGTACCCCGCTTTCCGCCCAAATGCAGCTGAGATAGGCTCCAACACCCCCCCCCCCCCCCCCACCAATTGTTTATTTTACTCCTGCTTGTTTTACATAGGGTCGAGGGGGAGGAGTCGCAGCCCCGCTTTACCGTGTACCTCTTGCTTGGTAGACTTGCTCGCCCCAATATAAACTATTTGCTTGCCTAACAGAATTTATATTGCGACATCCAATGGACAATTTTAGAACAGCAGTTTCTTTCATTTAAAATTGCAGCTAAATTTTACACTTAGCAAACTCATCTCGCGGGCCGGCTCGAACCTGGGGCCGCATGTTTGACATCCCTCTTCTAACGTTAAAATCTGAGTTGCTCAACGTCACGACCTAATTCAACAAGTTTTCAACGTTGTTTTGTGCCTGCTGGGTAATGATTAAAATGATCGCTGTAAATTACACTCCTCTCGCTTGGTCTCTTATTTTTCCGCGAGTCAACTTGACAGGAAATGTCCATACTTTCTTCGTGCTCCCATCATTTGGAAATGCATGCAGGCTAAACCCCTTCTTTAGTTGCATCTGGTGGACATATTTGAGAATTCCTTAAAATTCGGCGCCAAAATAACATGATTTGGGATTTTACCAAAACACATCCTACACAATATGATTTTGTCTTCAGTCTTCTGTCGGTGACGTCAGCAGGCTGACCACATTTTGAAGCTAAAAGTGAACGTTCCAAAATGTGCTGAAACTTGTTAGAAAACAGGCAATCATTTTAAGGTCTAGAACTAGTGTTGTCCCGATACCAATATTTTGGTACCGGTATCGGTATTGGCTTTATTTTAACAAAAAATCTTACGGTTTATTAAACATATGTTTCTTATTGCAAGTTTGTCCTTAAATAAAATAGTGAACATACAAGACAACTTGTCTTTTATTAGTAAGTAAGCAAACAAAGGCTCCTAATTTAGCTGCTGACATATGCAGTAACATATTATGTCATTTTCCATTCTATTATTTTGTCAAAATTATTAAAGACAAGTGGTCGAAAATGAATTGTTAATCTACTTGTTAATTTACTGTTAATATCTGCTTACTTTCTCTTTTAATATGTTCTATTTACACTTCCGTTAAAATGTAATAATCACTTATTCTTCTGTTGTTTGATACTTTACATTAGTTTTGAATTATATTACACATTTGGGTATCAATCCGATACCAAGTCGTTACAGGATCATACATTGGTCATATTCAAAGTCCTCATGTGTCCAGGGACATATTTCCTGAGTTTATAAACATAATGTAAATGTAAAAACACCGAAAGAAGATGTTGTGATGCCAAAAAAATATCGACGTAATCATAGTAGTATCGACTAGATACACTACTGTACTTGGTATCATTACAGTGGATGTTAGGTGTAGCTCCACCAATGGCGTTTGTTTACATTTTGACACCGGTGAGTTACGGTGTATAGTGAAGCATGTTTAGCTATTCCTCGTCCTGCAGGGATGATACTTGTAAGAAACTTACTTTATTTTGGATTAGTGATTTAGAAGTAGCTAAAACATACCCCCCCCCCCCCCCCCCCGGAACCCCAAAAGGGACAAGCAGTAGAAAATGGATGTATTTTCCAGACTATTGAGCGCACCAGCATGAAAGCCACACCCACTAAATTTGAAAATTAATCGTTTTGTTTACACATATTAGCCGCATTGGAAAATAAACCGCAAAAACGGTAAGATGCAAGAGCAAAAGCGCCCCCTGATGGCCGTTAGCGAAGAAAAATCCATAGATTAGCCGAATCGTTGTATAGGCTGTAGGGTTCAAAATGCAGTACTTTATAATTCTACTGTAGTCGTTTTTGACACAACATTCGTTATCTAAAGGTTTTTTTTCTTTTTCAAAGGCATGTTCCATGTGAAAATTGTAGTGTTTTTTTTGGGTGCCCAGAACAAAATCATAAAGCTTGAATTAATTTGAAAGGGGAAGATTGATTAGTGGAATGAGCACAGAACACATTAAACTTGTAAACCGAGGCACCGCTGTGTTAGAATGAGTCCGATTTTGTGTCAGCACTTTGGTCAGGGAAGCAGACTGAAAATGAGTTTTAAATTTTTTTAGTTGTGAGGAAAACCGAGCACAGTATCTAGACCAGATGTCGGCAACCCAAAACGTTGAAAGAGCCATATTGGACCAAAAATACAAAAAAACAATCTGTCTGGAGCCGCAAAAAATGAAAAGCCGTATATAAGTCTTATAATGAAGGCAACACATGACGTAAGTGTCTATATTAGCTATATTAGCCTACTATCAAAATGACTATGTGTCGCAGGCTAAAGCAAGTCTTCGTTGACAGAAATGTTGAAATTGAACATTTATTCTGCACATTTTTACAAAATTAGAAACCATTAGTAAATCAGAGGCTACTTAGAAGGTGAGATAACTCCTGGAAATTACTGGCTTTTAATGGCCAAAGGTATAGATGTGTGTGTCCAAGTTAAAGCAAACGACAGGATGTCTTCTTTTAATAGATTTATTACAATCTTTGGCAAGCTAGGTAATGTTTGCTGTGGTCTGGAACAACATGGCACACAAACAACTATCTGAAATGCAGCCAATATTACATACATAAATAAATGATAAATGGGTTATACTTGTATAGCGCTTTTCTACCTTCAAGGTACTCAAAGCGCTTTGACAGTATTACCACATTCACCCATTCACACACACATTCACACACTGATGGCGGGAGCTGCCATGCAAGGCGCTAACCAGCAGCCATCAGGAGCAAGGGGTGAAGTGTCTTGCCCAAGGACACAACGGACGTGACTAGGATGGTAGAAGGTGGGATTGTACCCCAGTAACCAGCAACACTCCGATTGCTGGCACGGCCACTCTACCAACTTTGCCACGCCGTCCCCATACAGATAATGTGTCATGAGACATGCCAAAGTAAATTATATACAAAGAGGATAAAAGTAAAGGCTATTAAATTAGGTCAAATATAGCTACAAATGAGGCATAGTAATGCAAAATGTACATACAGCTAGCCTAAATAGCATATTAGCATTGATTAGCTTGCTGTCATGCACTAAATATGCCTGATTATTACTCCAACAAGTCAGTAACATCAACAAAGCGCACCTTTGTGCATTCACGCACAGCATAAAATATTTGGTGGACAAAATGAGACAAAGGAGTGGAATATTTTACATGTAAACAAACTGTTGCGTCACAGTCCACGCTATAGTGAGTTGAAGAACCGCCAAAATTAGTAGGACAAAACGATGTTCAACAAATACTCTCATCAGTGAAGCATACACACAAACGTATTAAACAGAGGGCTTTCTAACAATTGGGAAGGTATGTGTCATGTTTGTACTCAAACAAAAAACATACTAAACAAAAATAATTTCCTCTCTCATCTTTTTCCATTTTCAATCCTTTTTTAAAAATGCTCTAGGGAGCCTACTAGGGCTCGGGTTGATGACCCCCGACCTAGACTATACGTAGGTATGAGGACAACATGTTAATTCCACAGAAAAACGCCCCAAAGTCAGGTGTTAAAATCTGTGCATGCTGAAATCAAACCAGGAACATATCCACAAGTACTGTAAAGGACTGACCTTAGTTGGCCAAAATGAGGAAATGGTTAGCCCCGCTGCACAGCAAGGAGGTCCCTGGTTTCTATTGTGTATGTACAATACACAGTACTTACATGTGCTATTTCATTTTCCCAACTGCGTGTGAAGCAGCAGAATTAATACTTTGCCTTTTATGCTGCACATCAAAGGCGCCGCTTAACAATAAAATGTTCACAAGGACTGTAACTTTATACAGACGTTCTTTGGTTTTTTTAATCAATGCTGCATTAAAATAACTTGGATATACATCTAATAGAATATATACTGTATACATGACAGGAATTACAAGTGGTTTAAGCTTGCTTTTAATGTGTGAACATTACCACGTGGACAGCAAAGACTTGGATGAAGATGAATGACTGTCAACTTGGAACGCATGGCTGCGATGGTTGGGTTCTCTCGAATGCAGAAAGACAAGCAGGAGGTGCGTGCAGGTAGGAGTCTGTCTTTTAATTCCTTGAGGCAGAACTAATATAAAAAAAACTCGGACGCTCAACAAGCGTGGTGCCAAAAACCAACATAGTCACCAAGGGGGAACAGCGAGAGTCTAAAATAAGGAAAAACACAAGATGAAGCGTAATGTCGCGAAGAGCGAGCATTGACTCAGCAACTTGTGCTGGGTGATTGAAAACTAACTAATTACTAAACAACGGCAGGTGTGAAGAATTAGTGTCCATGGAAACCAACAGTTAACAAAAGGAAAGAGGATACAGCAAGGAAAAAAGATTGAAACATAGGAAAAAAGCTACTAAACATAAATCAAGCCATGACCCGGGCAACGGATCATGACAGTACCCCCCCTTACGGGATAGATACCAGACGTCCCAAGGTAGGAAAAAAAGGAACAAGTCCAAAGTCCTGGGAGGGTGGAGGGAGGACTTGGCGGTGGGCCACCAGGCCAAGTATTCCCGAAGCCACTGGGGACGAGTCATGTGGCGGTGGCGAGTTGAACGCTGCTGCAACTGGCAAAGGACCACGGCGCACCAGCAGCTGTAACTGTTCATGCTCGGGTCCTGGGCATAGCTGCTTATAGCGGGGAGGGCGTCCATGAAACGGCCACACTCTTGGCCGATGAGGGAGCCACGTGTGGGCGCCTGATGGCCGCTTATGCGGCAGATAAGCTGGAGGTCGCGGAGGCGACTCCAGGACTAGAACCGACGAAGGGCCCATTGGAGACGAAGATGGCGGCGCAGTGGGACGGCCCGCTGGAGACGAAGGTGGAGGCGCCGTGGAATGGCCCGCTAGAGACAAAAAAGGCGGCGCCGTGGGACGGCCCACTGGAGACGTAAATGGCTGAGCTGTCGGCATGTCCAGAGGACGTGTCCTGGGGTTGCTTGTGGTGTCTGCTGGCCTACTACCGAACAGGATTGTTCCTCCATCTCCAGCTTCCTCAGCACCTTCTCGTACCGATCATCCATCCACGCCGCGCTTATCTTCTCTGGAGGGTCCCCTGTGCGTTGCGGCGCTGGAGCAAGAAGTGGAGCCGGGGACAACAACGCCCCTGTTGGTGGAGAGGCAGGCAGCAACCTCGGTGGAAGGAGCTCTACTTGCCCCGCTGAAACGCTACCAGCACTGCCCCAGCCCCTCAAAAAGCAGATTCCAGATGTCAGTTGGAGCTGGTGAGAGGAGCTGTTCTGTGAGTACAGCAGGAGCAGAGGGCATGGGTGGGTGGGCTATAGGAAGCATGGGAGCTGGCGTTGGTGGGGAACCAGGGAGTGAAGGAGCTTGAGTCTTGAGTTGCAGGGGCTGACTAACTAACTACCTGGCGAAATGTGGGCAAATTGCTGAGGACGACGTCCGGGTGCCTTGCGAGTGGCTTTCGGCTTCCATCACCTTCGCCATAAGGGAGATCTTCTTCGGACAGCTCCACTTTGTCCTCGCATTCCCACGGCTGGGTGTCCGCTTTAAGCTCCAGGAGGATCCTTTGCTTGTCCTTGTTGGAGAAGAACACTTTGTCTGGCTGGGTCAATCTGTTACATTTGGAACACATGGCTGGACAGAGTGAATAGCGAGAGTCTATAATAAGGAAAAACACTTAAGCGTGGTGAAAACAAGATGAAACGTAACGTCGCAAAGAGGGGGGGCGAAGGGAACAATAATTACTAAACAAGGGCAGGTATGGAGAATTTGTGTCCATGGAAACCAACAGTAAATGAAAGGAAAGAGGGTACAGCAAGGTAAAAAGTCACAGAACATAAATTAAGCCAGGACCCAGGCAACGGATCATGACACTTGTGGTATGTTGAAGTCCTTCAACCAGCTAATGAGCAGAGACTATATGTCAGGGGATCTGTATTGATCTGTTGGATACAGTGATCTCGGCTTTGTAACAATATGAATCCAACGATATGCAATTGTATTCTTATTTCATCAAGTTCTGACAATGAGAATCTGGCTTGACCGCTCCACCCTACAGTCGGCTGTGCCTGAACACAAAGATCCTCCACCATTCCACACTGGAATCTCGATTCACAAACTTAATTGGTTATTTAACACAGTTCATGAATAGAAAAGTGTGTATATTGAAGCAAATTTCTTGATAGGAAACAATGTTACCGTATTTTTCGGATTATAAGTCGCAGTTTTTTTCATAGTTTGGCCTGGGGTGCGACATATACTCCGGAGCGACTTATGTGTGAAATTATTAACATATTACCGTAAAATATCAAATATATAATTTATCTCATTCGCGTAAGAGACGAAGCAAATGTCAGCAATCGTCACACACACACGTCAACCAATAAGAATTCGGCGGGGGCGGGTCATGGCAGAAGTGCATTGTGGGTCATGGGATGCTAACTGCTACTATGTCCGTAGCTATTAAAATGGATCATTTCAACATTGGCGGTAACTTATAAAAACTGACAAGGGCTGAACAAAAATGGCACAGAAAAGGAAATCATATACTGCAGATTACAAGCTGAACGTAGTGAAATATGCAGCAGAAAACGGCGATCGAGCAGCAGAAAGAAAGGAAGTGGCGCATACCAGGAGCGACAACGAGGGAGAAGATTTCATGGGATTTAGCGATCAGGAGTGACAGATTGTTTGGTAAACGTATAGCATGTTCTATATGTTATAGTTATTTGAATGACGCTTACCATAATATGTTACGTTAACATACCAGGCACGTTTTCAGTTGGTTATTTATGCCTCATATAACGTACACTTATTCAGCCTGTTCTTCACTATTCTTTATTTATTTTAAATTGCCTTTCAAATGTCTATTCTTGGTGTTGGATTTTATCAAATAAATTTCCCCCAAAAATGCGACTTATACTCCAGTGCGACGTATATATGTTTTTTTCCTTCTTTATTATGCATTTTCGGCCGGTGCGACGTATACTCCGGAGCGACTTATAATCCGAAAAATACGGTAATAATGGGTTCCAGCCTTGACAAAAGTCCATATTTTAGTAAGGTTTACAATCTTAGAACACAATATAAAACAATAACCAGTACTGTATTTAAAACAAACAACAAAGTAGTGATTGATCTACTTTTTATTTACTAACAATAAAACAACAAGAACTTGTCAGTACTTGGACTATGGCGTGGTTTGTTCTCCCGTGGTGCAAATGATTTGGACCAGACATGGCGTGAAGGTGAAGACATATTTAATTTTAACACTCAAAAAAAAGAAACAAACAAAAGGCGCTCACAGTGGAGGTACAAAACTTGGCTATAAACACAAAACTTGCACAAAGGCAGAAACTATGAACAATGAAACAAAAACACTAACTGTGGCATTAATAAACAAAAACTTACTTGGACGTGGCATGAAGTGCGCAGAGGTAAACAGATTGTGACGGGTATGTGTGAGTCCGAACGTGAAACAGGTGCGTGACGTGACAGGTGAAAATTAATGGTTGCTATGGTGACAAACAAACAAAAGGGCACAAAAAGTCCAAAAACAAAACCGAACATGACTAAAACAAAACATGATCACACAGACATGACAGAACTGTCTTTATTTGCAGCCGATGTGCCGATATGCACACACACTGTCACAAACTAAAATAATGTTGTAAAATGCTAAAATAAACACTTAAAAGTAGAGATGTCCGATAATATCGGCCTGCCGATATTATCGGCCGATAAATGCGTTAAAATGTAATATCGTAAATTATCGGTATCGTTTTTTTTATTATCGGTATTGGGTTTTTTTTGTTGTTGTTTTTTTTAATTAAATCAACATAAAAAACACAAGATACACTTACAATTAGTGCACCAACCCAAAATACCTCCCTCCCCCATTCACACTCATTCACACTCATTCACACAAAAGGTTTGTTTCTTTCTGTTATTAATATTCTGGTTCCTACAGTATATATAAATATATATCAATACAGTCTGCAAGGGATACAGTCCATAAGCACACATGATTGTTCGTGCTGCTGGTCCACTAATAGTACTAACCTTTAACAGTTATTTTGACTCATTTTTATTCATTACTAGTTTCTATGTAACTTTTTACATAATAAATGTTTTTAATTTATTTATCATATTTTATTTTATTAATTTTTTTAACAAGGACCTTATCTTCACCATACTTGGTTGTCCAAATTAGGCATAATAATGTGTTAATTCCACGACTGTATATATCGGTATCGGTTGATATCGGTATCAGTAATTAAGAGTTGGACAATATCGGAATATCGGATATCGGCAAAAAGCCATTAACGGACATCACTACTTAAAAGGCACACAAAGTAGCACAGTAGAAGCACACATGCTGCAGACTTTACCTGGGTTATTTAGACACACATTAACATGTGATTCATAGAGGGCAAAAGACATTGCCTGGGCTATTGATACTTTTATTGACGTCGACATGCTGCCCTTTTCTTGTAGTACATCCGTTGAAACAAATGCTGATGATTTCAATAAAGTACACAATTAAATAATTTTAAACCCTGACACTATATCACTGTTAAATTTGTTAACACCCTAACACAATATGTCTTCAACATCTGGGAGAAAGAGAAGAAAAGACATATGGACGCACTTATCCTTTGCTGCGATGGACAACAAGACACGTTGCAAACCCTGTGGCTCGATAATCCACTGGTAAAAATTAAAACCAATTTAAAGTGCTGTCTGCAGGCTATTCTGTGAGACATCTACGCAACAGTAAGTAGGCCGACGCTAACACTTTGAAATTACTCAGTCTGTACTGAATTACTCTTACTATTAAAGACGTAGAGCAGGAGCAAGACCACTTAATTAACTTTTAGTTTAGTTTAGTCTTTATTTGAAGGGACAATGCACAGAAACATTAAGCTCAAAACAGATATGTTCTGCACCAGATTATAGCTAAATAGCTAATATCTTTTTTTGTACACTGTGGGCGAGTTTGTCCGCCCATTTAATAAGCAAGATAAGTGTACTGTATTCGATTGATTGATTGATTGATTGATTGAAACTTTTATTAGTGGGTTGCACAGTGAAGTACATATTCCGTACAATTGACCACTAAATGGTAACACCCGAATAAGTTTTTCAACTTGTTTAAGTCGGGGTCCACTTAAATTGATTCATGATACAGATATACAGTATACTATCATCATAATACAGTCATCACACAAGATAATCATCTGAGTATAGGGGGTTAGGTTTGGTTGTAACTTATCATCACTTCAGTCATCAACAATCAGATAAATGGACATTGAAACAGTGTAGGTCTGACTTGGTAGGATATGTACAGCAAGTAGTGGACACAGAGAGAGAGAGAGAGAGAGAGAGAGAGAGAGAGAGAGAGAGATCAGAAAGCATAAGAAAAAGTATCTACATTTGATTATTTACAATCCTGGGAGAGTGTAAGTTTAGGGTTGAAGTTGCCTGGAGGTGTACTTTTATTGCGGTTTTGAAGGAGGATAGAGATGCCCTTTCTTTTACACCTGTTGGGAGTGCATTCCACATTGATGTGGCATTAAAAACAGAACGAGTTAAGACCTTTGTTAGACCGGAATCTGGGTTTAACGTGGTTAGTGGAGCTCCCCCTGGTGTTGTGGTTATGGCGGTCATTTATGTTATGGAAGTAGTTTGACATGTACTTCGATGTCCTCGGCACACTGCTCAGCTGTTAATTGCAACAATTTACAACGGGAACGACCAGATTTGTTATTTTTCAAGCTAATGCACAAAGAAAGACAGGTATGTGAGACATATATACAGTCGTGGTCAAAAGTTTACATACACTTGTAAAGAACATAATGTCATGGCTGTCTTGAGTTTCCAATCATTTCTACAACTCTTATTTTTTTGTGATAGAGTGATTGGAGCACAGACTTGTTGGTCACAAAAAACATTCATGAAGTTTGGTTCTTTTGTGAATTTATTATGGGTCTACTGAAAATGGGACAAAATGGGTCAAAAGTATACATACAGCAATGTTAATATTTGGTTACATGTCCCTTGGCAAGTTTCACTGCAATAAGGCACTTTTGGTAGCCATCCACAAGCTTCTGGCAAACTTCTGGTTAAATTTTTGACCACTCCTATTGACAAAATTGGTGCAGTTCAACTAAATTTGTTGGTTTTCTGACATAGACTTGTTTCTTCAGCATTGTTCACACGTTTAAGTCAGAACTTCGGGAAGGCCATTCTAAAACCTTAATTCTAGCCTGATTTAGCCATTCCTTTACCACTTTTGACGTGTGTTTGGGGTCATTGTCCTGTTGGAACACCCAACTGTGCCCAAGACCCAACCTCCGGGCTGATGATTTTAGGTTGTCCTGAAGAATTTGGAGGTAATCCTTTTTTTTCATTGTCCCATTTAAAGCAACAGTTCCATTGGCAGCAAAACAGGCCCAGAGCGTAATACTACCACCACCATGCTTGATGGTAGGAGTGGTGTTCCTGGGATTAAAGATCTCACCTTTTCTCCTCCAAACATATTGCTGGGTATTGTGACCAAACAGCTAAGACATGTTTTCATCTGACATCACGAGGACAAAGATAAGACATTCTGGAGGAAAGTTCTGTGGTCAGATGAAACAAAAATAAGAGTTGTAGAAATTATTGGAAACTTAAGACAGCCATGACATTATGTTCTTTACAAGTGTATGTAAACTTTTGACCACGACTGTATATATATCTCACATACCTGTCTTTCTTTGTGCATTAGCTTGAAAAATAACAAATCTGGTCGTTCGCCGCGGCTTTGTTCAGTTTTAAATTTTGGGCCACTCTGTATTTGAGTTTGACACCCCTGCTTTAGGGACTCCGTACAATATGGATAGAGTTTAGCATGATGTTTAGTCTCCTGTTCCCACACTGAGATGAGAACATTATAGGAACGCTTGTTATGGAGGCCATGCACATATTATGGTCTCATGCGATGCTCCTCTACTACAACCTGGGAATCACATAATGGCCACACAAATTAGTGCCGCAAGCCCTGAATGAGACAGAGCTACACAGGGGGATGCACAAACACACTGAAAAGCTGACGACATGGCAAAATGACCCCCGTCGACCAAGTGTTTATGTCACTCTCCCCCCTCTGTTACCATAGTAACCATTTGCAGCTGAATACAAAACACCTTTTTTGTCTATTAAAGACATTGATGCTTATTTATATAACTGTGAAGCTGTTGTGAGAACTCCTGGTTTAAAGGAGTAGTATGCCATGTACAGTACATACTGAGTGCTTGTGCTGGTAAATGTTTGATAGAGTAAGGAAGCTTTGGATAAATGGAACAAAAACAGTCCGATTTCCCCATCGTTCCCTAGTGAAGTACTTTGCACACGTCATTTACCGTACCAGCAACCGGTTACAGGTGAGGAATTAAACATACGCTTTGATTTTTATACACCCACTGAGGTTTGGATGGGTTTCTCTCTGTCACCGAGGTAAGATTTTGTACATTTAGCACATCATCATCTCTGTTTTCGTGAGACACAAATAAGCCGCAAAGCAGGCAATCGAGCTCAAATGCCTTTTTTTAAACGTCCAACAAAGTCATCAGAGCTCGCCATCAAAAAGAAATCATAATATGTATCCAGTTTAGCAGAAGTACTTTCTCGTAATTCAGTGATCCAGCTGGAATAGGAAAGCCGGGAACCCAGATGTGGTGGCCACAAGTCTCTTTTGGGACGATGGTCATAAACCAAAGACTTGCCCTGGAAACAAAAGGCTCCTCTACCCCAGGGGTGCCCAGAGTGGGGCCTGTGGGACAAGTTTGGCCCGTCAAGTCATTTGGTTTGGCCCGCCGAAGGGTGGCTTTCGAAATGTAGTAACCGATATTTGGAGTCGATATTCATTTAAACATGAATAGTATACTTCAGTAAACAGCTGGACAAGATTATACGATGTTTTTTTTAAATATAATTTTTTAGGATACGTCGGACAAGTAGCGACATAATGTTTACTGCGACACGATAATGTTACGGTTAATTCATCGCCAAACAACATCAAGAGATTTCAAAAACTTCTTATTGCGTGTGTCTAATTCCGCTGGTCAGAGGAGCATCAAAATTTGCATTTCAGAATATGGGAAGTATCCTGGGGAAATTGGTAAAAATATGGGATTTCTCTACATCACAATAACTCGCCATCTACTCAATTTTATACTATTTTATAGCAGTTTATGGATTCAACACACCGTAATGTTTCCTTGTGAGGACCCCTGAAATACTGCAAACATTTACCGTATTTTTCGGAGTATAAGTCGCACCTGCCGAAAATGCATAATAAAGAAGGAAAAAAACATATATAAGTCGCACTGGAGTATAAGTCACATTTTTGGGGGAAATGTATTTGATAAAACCCAACACCAAGAATAGACATTTGAAAGGCAATTTAAAATAAATAAATAATAGTGAACAACAGGCTGAATAAGTGTACGTTATATGAGGCATAAATAACCAACTGAGAACGTGCCTGGTATGTTAACGTAACATATTATGGTAAGAGTCACTCAAATAACTGCAACATATAGAACATGCTATACGTTTACCAAACAATCTGTCACTCCTAATCGCTAAATCCCATGAAATCTTATACGTCTAGTCTCTTACGTGAATGAGCTAAATAATATTATTTGATATTTTACGGTAACGTGTTAATAATTTCACACATAAGTCGCTCCTGAGTATAAGTCGCACCCCCGGCCAAACTATGAAAAAAACTGCGACTTATAGTCCGAAAAATACGGTAAATAAAAATTCTGGGCTCCTTCACTTAGCTTATACATCAGTGGTTCTTAACCTTGTTGGAGGTACCGAACCCCACCAGTTTCACATGTGCATTCACCGAACCCTTCTTTAGTGAAAAAATAAATAACATTTTTTTTTTCAAATTTAAGACAAATTTATATGTTTTTTTTACTGGTGCACAAAATGAATCGTGCATGAACATCACCTTGTTCAAAGAACAAAACCAATACAGTGCATGAACTCACAACAAATTACACACCTGCAAATCAGATGGAAAATTAGAGGGAACATCGTTTGGGGGTATTCATAATACGCCGATAGGGAGAAGGTTTTATGTACACGATGAGTCGGTGTGTCTTGACCTCCACGGCGGAGGCTCCGCCGAACCCCTGAGGCCGACTCATCGAACCTAGGTTAAGAACCACTGTTATAGATGATACATGTTCCAAGCTGGCTGACCTCATTTATAGTCGGGATCCAGGGTGGACCGCTCGCCTGTGCATCGGTTGGGGACATCTCTGCACCACTCGGGATGGTCTCCTGCTGGCCCCACTATGGACTGGACTCTCACTATTATGTTAGATCCACTATGGACTGGACTTTCACAATATTATGCTAGACCCACTCGACGTCCATTGCATCCGGTCTCTCCTAGAGGAGGTTGGGTGGGTCACCCACATCTGCGGTCCTCTCCAAGGTTTCTCATAGTCATTCATATTGACATCCTACTGGGTTGTGAGTTTTTCCTTGCCCTTATGTGGGTTTTGAACCGAGGATGTCGTTGTGGCTTGTGCAGCCCTTTGAGACACATGTGATTTAGGGCTATATAAATAAACATTGATTGATTGATTGATTATTCCTGGATGTTACAAAAAGTATAAAAATGCTGCCCCTTCTTCTTTACTTACACAATACCAGTGAAGTTGGCATGTTGTGTCATTCGTAAATAAAAACAGAATACAATGATTTGCAAATCCTTTTCAACCTATATTCTATTGAATATACTGCAAAGACAAGATATTTTATGTTCACACTGAGAATTTTTTTTTTTTTTTTGCAAATAATCATTAACTTAGAATTTAATGGCAACAACACATTGCAAAAAAGTTGGCACTGGGGCATTTTTACCACTGTGTTATATCGCATTTCCCTTTAACAACACTCAGTAAACGTTTGGGAACTGAGGAGACCTATAACAATCCAGATAGTTATTTTCCTCTATGGTCTGGAGGAAACGACGTTCACAGTTTCCAAAAACAATTTGAAATGTGGACTCGTCAGACCACAGAACACTTTTCCACTTTGCATCAGTCCATCTTAGATGAGCTCGGGCCCAGCAAAGCCGGCGGAGTTTCTGGGTGTTGTTGATAAATGGCTTTGGCTTTGCATAGTAGAGTTTTAACTTGCACTTACAGATGTAGCAATGAACTGTAGTTACTGATAGTGGTTTTTCTGAGCCCATGAGGTGATATCCTTTACACACTGATGTCGCTTTTTGATGCAGTACCGCCTGAGGGATCGAAGATAAATGTTGCTCTTAAACAGTTCGACAATTTGCTCACGCATTTTTTCACAAAGTGGTGACCCTCGCCCCATCCTTGTTTGGGAATGACTGAGCATTTAACGGAAGCTGCTTTTATACCCAATCATGGCACCCAACTGTTCCCATTTAGCCTGTTCACCTGTGGGATGTTCCAAATAAGTGTTTGATGAGCATTTGGCGGGTAAACAAGTGTATTCGTAGCGGACTGCCTCGAGGTAATGTTGCAATTTTCCGTTCCAATAACGAAAGCATGCCTCATGGAAAGTGTTCAAAAGTAAGGCTCAACTTTTCAAAATGCAGTAGCCCAATGCTAATTTATATTGAATATGCTGTATACATGCTACTGATTAGCATTATGAGGTCAGGGTTAAATGTTAGTAGAAAAAGAAGGTTTTAATATTAATTAAATTAACATTAATTTCCAAATGAACACACACATAAGTACCAGTAATTGGTACTGTGGCGTATTGGTATCGATTCTCAACAACCAGGAATTGATAGCGTATCGGTTCACTTGTGAAAGGTATGCATCCCTACTCCACTACCCTATATATGGCAGTATTGGGCTACATTTCTCACTCATGGTGCTCCTGTATGCTTAAAATCAGTGTTTCGGCAGTGACCCATTGGTCCATCTTCACTTTGGCTCATGGAAGCAACAAGTTTGGGCACCTTTGCTCTACCCTAAACAACAAATAATGGACAGGGAGATTTGACAAGGACAAAGGACCTTGTAACCGCTCCAGAAATGTAACTACAAGGATTAGATTTATTTATAACCATTCATTTTACAGTTGATAGTGCCATGCTAGTCCTGGTGGGGCACTAGACTTAGACTTAGACTTAGACTTCCTTTTTATTGTCATTCAAATTTGAACTTTACAGCACAGATAAGAACGAAATTTCGTTACATAAGCTCCTGGTAGTGCAGGATAAAAAAGCAATAAGGTGCATATATAAATAAATAAATATATATAAATAAAAAATATATATATAAAATAAATAAATATATATAAATAAATAAATAGATTACTGTACAGATAAATATATTGCACTTTTTCACATGCGTCCACGCTTATGGATCTATGTTATATTGTCTTTTTTATTCCAGCGAGTTAATCCATTTTTTCGGGGAGTTGAGGGGATAATTTAATTATGATGCGTTCAAGAGTCTTATGGCTTGAGGGAAGAAGCTGTTACAGAACCTGGAGGTTCTGCTTCGGAGGCTGCGGAACCCAGAGGTGGGTAGAGTAGCCAGAAATTGTACTCAAGTAAGAGTACTGTTACTTTAGAGATTTATTACTCAAGTAAAAGTAAGGAGTAGTCACCCAAATATTTACTTGAGTAAAAGTAAAAAGTATGTTGTAAAAAAACTACTCAAGTACTGAGTAACTGATGAGTAACATATACACACACATATATATATATATATATATATATATATATATATATATATATACACACACACACACATATATACATATATATATATATATACACACACACACATATATATATATATATATATATATATATATATATATATATATATATATATATATATATATATACATACATTGATATATACAGTATATAATTTATATATATTTTTTTTGCCGTTTTTGTTTACATGTTAATAGTGTTTTAATGAATATACATGCATGTTTAACACATATAGATTCCTTTCTTTCATGAAGACAAGAATATAAGTTGGTGTATTACCTGATTCTGATGACTTGCATTGATTGGAATCAGACAGTAGTGATGACAAACGTCCACGTTTTCAAATGGAGGAGAAAAAAAGTTCCTCCTTTCTGTCTAATACCACATGAAAGTGGTTGGTTTTTGGCATCTTATATGTCCAGCTTCCATATTCGTTTTTATACACTTTACAAGAAATACATTGGTGGCAAACTCCGTAGCTTGCTAGCTTGTTTGCGCAGGCTTTCGGAGACTCCTATTTTGAAAGCGCAGGCGCGATGGAGCGGCACTTTTATTGTGAAGACAGGAACTGTGCAGTCAGTCTTTAGGCTTTTGACGGGGTGTACGGTTGAAATAAAAAATTGTCTTTTTTCCTTCACACTTTTGATTGATTGATTGGAACTTTTATTAGTAGTTTGCACAGTACAGTACATATTCCGTACAATTGACCACTAAATGGTAACACCCCAATAAGTTTTTCAACTTGTTTAAGTCAGGTCATGTGACCCCTGGCTCTGTTTGATTGGTCCAACGTCACCAGTGACTGCATCTGATTGGTGGAACGGAGTGAACGTCACCAGTGACTGTATTTGTTGAAACGCAGGCACTATGAAGGTCTGTCTGACAGACCAAAACAAACAAAGCGTGCATTAACAGATCGATAAAAATTAGTAGCGAGTAGCGAGCTGAATGTAGATAAAAGTAGCGGAGTAAAAGTAGCGTTTCTTCTCTATAAATATACTCAAGTAAAAGTAAAAGTATGTTGCATTAAAACTACTCTTAGAAGTACAATTTATCCCAAAAGTTACTCAAGTAGATGTAACGGAGTAAATGTAGCGCGTTACTACCCACCTCTGGCGGAACCTCTTTCTAGAGTCCAGCAGTGAAAACAGTCCTTGGTGGGGGTGGGAGGAGTCTTTGCAGATTTTCTGAGCCCTGGTCAGGCAGCGGCTTTTTGCCATCTCCTGGATAGGAGGAAGAGGAGTCCTGATGATCTTTTCCGCCGTCCTCACCACTCTCTCCAGAGTGGTGAGGACTGCCCCAATATGCAAAGTCTGTGCAAGAAGATGCATTTTCAATAAATTAAAAATTCTCTTTCTGTTATCACATTGAAGCCTAAACCTGACAATATTTATAGAAAATATTGGCATTCAATCCAATCCACTTTATTTTTACAACTTTATTAAACAAGTGGTTTCCAATGATGCACGTTATAAAACAATAAAAAGTAACTCAATAAGAAACATTGAACTTAACAATAGATAGTATAATATAAAAAAGTAACACTAAAATAAGTTAAAACAAATCAATAAAATACAACAATAAGACACAGAGGACCACAGGACTCATGCCAAGTTAAAAGCCAGGAAATAAAAAGTGGGTATTAAAACGAGACTTCAAACATTCAGAAGACAAGAAGGGCAGAGCATTCCATAGTTTAGGGCCCACCCTGTAAAAAGTCTTGTCTTCGGCACCACAAGTTGAAACTGCCTTGATTAATCAACTGTCTTCTCTGCGCACCATCTGTGGCTGTTTCAACCGGAGGGTAAGTAGTTTAGTAACAAAAGTACATGCTCCATATTTAGCTGTCAAGGGGCGCACTTTGTCCCATATTTTTATTACGATAAAAATAGTCTGTTAAATATCAACAGATTTAATCGAATGGCAACAGTCTGCCACAGGCCAGGCCAATCGATGCCAGTGAACCTGATCTGTGAAACTCATTGCTTGTCTGGCATCTGTTTGTTTTGCCTTGGCTGATGTCACTCTGCCTCAGCTGGGAGGCAGCGACCTAGAATTGTCCACCTCGTTTCTGGCAAACAGACTCCAAATGTGACTTTCTACTGCAGTGAGATTTTTCCGTAAAAAAAAGGAACACATTGGGAAATTGTTTTTGTCTGAGCTCTATGTGGCTGTCACATCTACGTGCTAACTTATTAGTATTGCTACTGTTATGATCCTCTGCCCGGACCATAGTCTGTTTACGTTTTCCAGTCACTTGTGTTTTCAGCACCTTTTGAGTTTGTGTGTTTCAGTTGCCATAACGGCAGATTACATTCACCTGCCTCTGGTTAGTGTTCGGGACGCTCACCTGTTGCCCGGGCACTCATCAGAGAGCTATTTAGTCTATGCCCTGGCTTCACTCGGTCTGGTTTCCTATTTTGCATTACGCAACAGGTAACGACAGTTAGTTTTGATTCCTCTTTATATGCTAGCTTCCACGCTAGGCTCTATAGTTTGATTCCTGTTTCATATACTAGCTTCCACGCTAGGCGCTATATTTTGATTCCTGTTTTATATGCTAGCTTCCATGCTAGGCTCTACTTTGCTTTGCCATCCGTGCTAGCAGCACGCGTTTGGTGTTTCCTGTTTTTTCCCGCATGATTTATGAAGAATAAATCATTTCCTACCTGCACGCTGTGTCCGGAGTCCGTCTGCATCTTGGGAGAACGAATCCCCGCATCACAATGCGACCCGGTCGTTACAGCTACCTCACTTTTTTAGATGTGTCATTTAGCAACTCTGCTATCTTGATGGTGTTGCATTAATCATGTCTTCTCCTCAAAACACCAGTTGTGTATCGAAGTTGTTGTGTTACATGGCCTTTCCTTTTAACAACACTCAGTAAACGTTTGGGAACTGAGGAGACCAATTTTTGAAGCTTTTCAGGTGGAATTCTTTCCCATTCTTGCTTAATGTACAGCTTAAGTTGTTCAACAGTCCGGGGGTCTCTGTTGTCATATTTTGCACTTCATAGCGCTTCATAGTGGTTAGAGTGTCCGCCCTGAGATCGGTAGGTTGTGAGTTCATACCCCATCCGAGTCATACCAAAGACTATAAAAATGGGACCCATTACCTCCCTGCTTGGCACTCAATATCAAGGGTTGGAATTGGGGGTTAAATCACCAAAAATGATTCCCGCTACTGCTGCTGCCCACTGCTCCCCTCACCTCCCAGGGGGTGGACAAGGGGATGGGTCAAATGCAGAGGACAAATTTCACCACACCTACTGTGTGTGTGACACAAAGAACACAAAGGACATTAAAGGCCTACTGAAATGCGATTTTCTTATTTGAACGGGGATAGCAGGTCCATTCTATGTGTCATACTTGATCATTTTGCGATATTGCCATATTTTTGCTGAAAGGATTTAGTAGAGAACATCGACGATAAAGTTCGCAACTTTTGGTCGCTGATAAAAAAGCCTTGCCTGTACCGGAAGTAGCAGGTTGTGGAGCTCCTCACATCTGCAGATTGTTTACAATCATGGCCACCAGCAGCGAGAGCGATTCGGACCAAGAAAGCGACGATTTCCCCATTAATTTGAGCGAGGATGAAAGATTCGTGGATGAGGAAAGTGAGAGTGAAGGACTAGAGGGCAGTGGGTGCGATTCAGATAGGGAAGATGCTGTGAGAGGCGGGTGGGACCTGATATTCAGCTGGGAATGACTAAAACAGTAAATAAACACAAGACATATATATACTCTATTAGCCACAACACAACCAGGCTGATATTTAATATGCCACAAATTAATCCCGCATAACAAACACCTCCCCCCTCCCGTCCATATAACCCGCCAATACAACTCAAACACCTGCACAACACACTCAATCCCACAGCCCAAAGTAACGTTCACCTCCCCAAAGTTCATACAGCACATATATTTCCCCAAAGTCCCCAAAGTTACTTACGTGACATGCACATAGAGGCACGCACGTGCGGGCAAGCGATCAAATGTTTGGAAGCCGCAGCTGCATGCGTACTCACGGTACCGTGTCTGCGTATCCAACTCAAAGTCCTCCTGGTAAGAGTCTCTGTTGTCCCAGTTCTCCACAGGCCAGTGGTAAAGCTTGACTGTCATCTTTCGGGAATGTAAACAATGAAACACTGGCTGTGTTATCCCGCAAAACAGTCAGGGGGTGCATTCTACGGCGAGGGTGCGTTATCCGGCACAATACCTGCCGCAATACACCGCTTCCCACCTACAGCTTTCTTCTTTGCTGTCTCCATTGTTCATTGAACAAATTGCAAAACATTCACCAACACAGATGTCCAAAATACTGTGGAATTTTGCGATGAAAACAGACGACTTAATAGCTGGCCACCATGATGTCCCAAAATGTCCGCTACAATCCGTGACGTCACGCGCAGGCGTCATCATACTGAGACGTTTTCAGCAGGATATTTTGTGCGAAATTTAAAATTGCACTTTAGTAAGCTAACCCGGCCGTATTGGCATGTGTTGCAATGTTAAGATTTCATCATTGATATATAAACTTGCGTGGTCGGTAGTAGTGGGTTTCAGTAGGCCTTTAAAGACATTAAAAGAGCAAAGTTGATGCAACCAGACATTTCTACATACAGCTACAAAAGTAAAAACAACAAAAACTAGAAATTCAATAGGGTCCTCTGTCCCAAAGGGACTCGGTCCCTAATAAACAAATACCTAAAACATATACACTGTGGTGGCCTCTGCGGTGTTCCACGCCATCGTCTGCTGGGGTGGGGGGAGCATGGCCAGAGATAGGAGCAGACCCAACGAAGCAACCAAGAGAGCCGACTCCACCCTCGGCCTCCCACCAACTCTCGGCCAGTGTCCAGACCGCATGGATGAGCGAGGATGCGTCCAAGGAGACCAAGGTGTCTGATACACGCTCATTCAGCCAAGACACTGTGAAGCTTGTCCGTCCCGGCGCTCAGCACCAGCTCCGCTACCCTGTCTCTTCATCCGCATCTCCTCCAGTCTCTCCAAACGGACTCTGGTGTGGCAGAGACCCAGCAGCTGGTCTCCATGGCCAAAAGGCTCCCGGGAGGCAGATCCAGAAGTTCACAAAAAAGCACCGAAGAAGTCAGGAAAGTGGCACCCCTTGTCACACAGTCCCAAAGGGTCCCGAATCAAAAGGCAAAAAAACTCACATGAAAACAAGAGGGAAACATCAGGAACACAAAAGGATGACACAAGAGCACAGAGCTCCTGCCAACAGCAGCCACTACAGCGTTGCCATCTTGGGGAAAAAAAATAAATAATAGTATATAGATGTTAAAGAAACATGTTTATTTGTATTATGTTAAGGTAAACTGGAAATATGTATATTTAAAGGGGAACATTATCACCAGACCTATGTAAGCGTCAATATATACCTTGATGTTTCAGAAAAAAGACCATATATTTTTTTAACCGATTTCCAAACTCTAAATGGGTGAATTTTGGCGAATTAAACGCCTTTCTATTATTCGCTCTCGGAGCGATGACGTCACAACGTGACGTCATACCGGGAAGCAATCAGCCATTTTCTCAAACACATTACAAACACCGAGTCAAATCAGCTCTGTTATTTTCCGTTTTTTCGACTGTTTTCCGTACCTTGGAGACATCATGCCTCGTCGGTGTGTTGTCGGAGGGTGTAACAACACGAACAGGGACGGATTCAAGTTGCACCAGTGACCCAAAGATGCGAAAGTGGCAAGAAATTGGACGTTTGTTCGGCACACTTTACCGACGAAAGCTATGCTACGACAGAGATGGCAAGAATGTGTGGATATCCTGCGACACTCAAAGCAGATGCATTTACAACTGGACTGGACAGATCAGCTTTCAGGAAAAGAGAGCGGATGAGGGTATGTCTACAGAATATATTAATTGATGAAAACTGGGCTGTCTGCACTCTCAAAGTGCATGTTGTTGCCAAATGTATTTCATATGCTGTAAACCTAGTTCATAGTTGTTAGTTTCCTTTAAAGCCAAACAAACACATACCAATCGTTGGTTAGAAGGCGATCGCCGAATTCGTCCTCGCTTTCTCCCGTGTCGCTGGCTGTCGTGTCGTTTTCGTCGGTTTCGCTTGCATACGGTTCAAACCGATATGGCTCAATAGCTTCAGTTTCTTCTTCAATTTCGTTTTCGCTACCTGCCTCCACACTACAACCATCCGTTTCAATACATGCGTAATCTATTGAATCGCTTAAGCCGCTGAAATCCGAGTCTGAATCCGAGCTAATGTCGCTATAGCTTGCTGTTCTATCCGCCATGTTTGTTTGTATTGGCATCACTATGTGACGTCACAGGAAAATGGACGGGTGTATATAACGATGGTTAAAATCAGGCACTTTGAAGCTTTTTTTAGGGATATTGCGTGATGGGTAAAATTTTGAAAAAAAACTTCGAAAAATAAAATAAGCCACTGGGAACTGATTTTTAATGGTTTCAACCCTTCTGAAATTGTGATAATGTTCCCCTTTAAGACAAAAAAAACATTTATTTTATTTTGTTTATTTTGCACAACAGCACATATTATTAAACAATTTGTTCCCCGTGTATCTGTATTAGTCCAAAACCTGCTCATCTAATTAAATTCTGGTTGAGCTCAAATGGTATAAAAATGTGTCATATAATTTACAAAGGTGCAAACTGATGCAATTCTGAAACACAGTGAAAAGGTTCATTTGGCCTACTGATAATAACTTTATAAACAAAGCTTGTCTATAAAAGCCTGAAATGTAAAATTGTTTGTACCTGACAAATTTCGGCTCCTTTGCCCCTGCAGCCTTCATCAGATGAAGTATAAGTGACCAAACCTCCGCCGACAGTCTGGACTTAAGGGGAGGAAGGCCCATGAAGGCTGCACAGGCAAGGTAGCCACAACTTGGCAGGTACAAACAATTTTTACATTTCAGGCTTTTAGAAACCAACCTTGTTTATAAAACTCTGAAACATCTTTAACAAACAAGAAGATTCCAGTTGCCTCCAGTTAACGTTTGCAAATGGTCAAAAAAAAAAAACTACTTTAACACTAATAAAGGCAAAAAATAAACGGGTTGACTAGCCCTGCAAGGTGTCCTTTTTTTTTTTTTTCATTGAGTTGGAAACCTACTGACAGCCGATGGAAGCTTTCACACATTCCACAGTAACAGTCGTATTCAAAATCACATCCAAGGCAAGAGTTTGGGGAAAAGGACAGACAGGATGACCCTGCGTTGGCTTTAAGGATATGTCGGTTTTTGCAGACTGCTTCTGAAAGATGTCTAATGATGTCACTTGAGGTAAGCGTCCTTTGTCCTTAACACTCAAATCTAAAAGAACGCAGTAAAGTCACTTTATGCGTCCCACGCACCTCATTTTTCCAATGAAAAACGGTAACTAGTATGGGACAGCCATTCATTGACGTTGTCGACTAAATCACCAATACAATTTGTCAGAGACAAATTAATTTACCTCATATTCTTATTTTCATTTATTGATTCATCGATTAAGTTTTCCCAGACAGAAGCGAACATGCTGGTGTCAGCGCGACTCGAGAACGCCCAACAACAGGAAGAGAGACAAATGACTCCAGCCACTGCATAAACACTGCGAGTGAAAATCAAACATGTCACCAAACACCAAATAATAATATAAATCCATTTAATAAAGTCAAATAGAAATAAGGCAAAAAGATAAGTATCCCACACTTCTCTTTTGTAAAGTAAATCTGTACAGCCGATATGGGCATCTACATCAACTATATGATTTGCCTGAGTAGCTGGACAGAACAAAAAAATAAATAAAGAAGAAAATCAAACACGTCAAAGACATATTTAGAAAGCGGACATTGCTTTTCATGGCAGTACGTCTGTGATGCTGGAACATTTAAAGCAGAGGTATGTTGGACATCTGCAACCATATTTGCCAACCCTCCTGATTTTCCCGGGAGACTCCCGAATTTCAGTACCCCTCCCGAAAATCTCCCGGGGCAACCATTCTCCCGAATTTCTCCCGATTTCCACCCGGACAACAATATTGGGGGCGTGCCTTAAAGGCACTGCCTTTAGCGTCCTCTCTCACCTGAAAGGGAGACTATTATATATGTCTCCGTTATCCATAGGTTTATCTATAACCCATAAAGTAGGCAGGCACGGAGCTATTTCTAAGCGTGTGTTTATTCCAGCCGGCACGTTAATACACTGACACACAACATCCGGATTCCCACCATGCATTGCTTCAAAACTACAGCAAGTAGTAATGTCCAAAAACATAACAGAGACGAAGCAGAAGAACAAAGAAGAGACATGGCGACGACGAGTAAGAAGAAGTACGCTTGCAAGTTCCAAAATGATTGGAAAAAATAATTTCAGTTCATCCAGGACAGCTCGAAGGGGAAGGGGTATGCTGCCTGCACATTTTGTAGATCAGACTTCGCCATTGAACACGGTGGCCGAACGGATATACTCATTCATGAACGGATTATTTATATATATATATATATATATATATATATATATATATATATATATATATATATATATATATATATATATATATATATATATGTATGTGTGGGGGAAAAAAAATCACAAGACTACTTCATCTCTACAGGCCTGTTTCATGAGGGGGTTCCCTCAATCATCAGGAGATTTTAATGGGAGCATTCACATACCATGGTTTATATAGGGCACAGAGTGGGTGGGTACAGGCTGGCGTAGGGGCGTGGTGATTGGCTCATGTGTTACCTAGGAGGTGTTTCCGTCTGTGGCGGCATGCTGATACAATTTCGCTGCGCTTGTTGAGGGATGACAGGTCTGGACGGTATATTATAAACAGTTTCTCTTTCAAGCATAGGTTGCATCTTTTATTACCACTATTGTAAGGTGTGCTGGATGCAAGAATTTGCCATGTTATTGAATATTCAACATTATTGTCTTTGAGGTTCCAAATGTGTTTGCTGAGTTCTGTGGTATTCCGCAGGTTTTGGTTCCTGAAAGAAGCCTTGTGATTGTTCCATCTGGTTTTAAATTCTCCCTCGGTTAATCCTACATATGTGTCGGATGTGTTAATGTCCTTGCGTGTTACCTTAGATTGGTAAACAACTGATGTTTGTAAGCACCCCCCGTTGAGAGGGCAATCAGGTTTCTTTCAACAGTTACAGCCTTTGTTGGTTTTGGAGTCGCTCTGTCCGGGGGCCGACGGCTCATTTGCAATTGTTTTGTTGTGGTTTGAGATAATTTGTCGTATATTGTTCATACAGCTGTAGCTCAATTTGATGTTGTTCTTGTTGAATACTTTTCTTAGGCTGTTGCCTTTGGGAAAGTGTTTGTCAATCAGAGTGAGGAATTTGTGGCCAATGTTAGTTGAGACGTTTTTGCTGTATGGGGGGTTGTACCAGATGATAGTGTTTCGTTTTCTGTTCTTTTTTGGTTGGTTTCCTGGCGTGGGTTCATAGGTGAGGGTGAAATTGTATCCGCTTTCATCAAGGGCTTTTTGGTACGGGAGGGTTGCTTGGTCAAATTCAGCTTTGCTAGATGACAGCATCGATAGCCTTTTATTAATTCCGGTAGGTATTCTTTTCGTGGTGGTGGGTGGGTGGTTGCTGTCATGGTGCACGTATTGGAGTGTTGTGTTGGATTTCGTGAATGGTTGGTAGCTGTTATTTCTCAGGTTGAAAGTGACGTCGAGGAAGTTGACGGTTTGCTTGTTGGCTTCAATCGTGATCCGTAGGCCGTTCTCTTTGAAAATTTGGCATATGCGCTTCTTGGTATTCTCGCTACTCCTTGGCGAGGCGCGACACACTGCCAGTCCGTCATCACGGTAAATACCAAGGTTCAGGTTGAGGCTAGCGAGCTGGGAGAGGAGGAAACTCCCAACGAGTTCACACGTTTCTGCTCCGTCAAAACTTCCCATAGTGACGTCAAATGTTGCATTGTTCTTTTTTTGCCATGGTGTACTGTTGTGGATGAGAATGGAGTTTTTTGCGTGGATGATGATGTTTCTTTCGTTGCCTGTGATTGAGTCGTAGTCTGAGGCGAAGTCTAGTGCTTGAGTCAGTAGGTCTTGCGTGATGGAAGGGTAAAATTCTTCGATATCAAAGGAGATAAAGTTGTGCTGTTGTTTGTCTTGGATGTTGTTGAACCATTTGATTACTGCTGCTGTATTTCTCCATTGGTTGAGTGGTGTTTTGTCCTTGATTTTTGTGTTGACTCTGTCCAGGATTATTTTGCTGATTTTTCCTATTTCAGATTTAGTTGGGTTTATTAGTCGGCATGTTGGGTTATTTGCGAAGTTGGGTTTGTGGTCCTTCAATGTGATGAAGGCTTCCTTGTTGGCTGTGGCGTCCATCCTGTCCTCAATGTCCAGTTCAGCCGCGATCCTTTTATTTTCCAGGTGGATGTTCTGTAAGGTGTTGGGTTGCGCTTTTTTGTATGATTTGGTGATGCTTCTGTCCAGTAAGGTGTTATGTTCTGGTATGTCCATTCTGTAGAAGTTTGTGGTTTTATCGGCAGCTATGATGAGGTTGTTTACTTTCTTGATGCGCTCCTTGTCATTTTTCAGCTTGGTGAGGAGTGGGTTGCGGACTGGCTTGAATTTGACTGATTGTATCATTTTGAGCATGTCGTTCTCAAAATCCTTTAGTTCCTCAACTGTGGGTGGGTTCTTGGTAGATTTGAATCCGTAAGTTTTCTTTTGCGTTCCTTTTGTTTCAGGGTGGAGGAAAAAATGTGCTTTCCACCGCATCCTTCTTAGGAAGTGTTCCGTCTTTTCTATGAGCCTTAGCTTGTAGTCATTCTGCGCGGGTATGGGAATGTTCTTCGTGGAGTAGTCGATGTTGAATTTTTCCATTTCTGATCGTCGTACAGTGCTCAATAAATGTCAATTTGGAGCGGAGTATATGTCTTAATAAGGTTATCCAAAAAATAGTGCTCGATACCGTAGTAGAGCGCAATATATGTATGTGTGGGGGAAAAAAAAATCACAAGACTACTTCATCTCTACAGGCCTGTTTCATGAGGGGGTTCCCTCAATCATCAGGAGATTTTAATGGGAGCATTCACATACCATGGTTTATATAGGGCACAGAGTGGGTGGGTACAGGCTGGCGTAGGGGCATGGTGATTGGCTCATGTGTTACCTAGGAGGTGTTTCCGTCTGTGGCGGCATGCTGATACAATTTCGCTTCTTTCAGGAACCAAAACCTGCGGAATACCACAGAACTCAGCAAACACATTTGGAACCTCAAAGACAATAATGTTGAATATTCAATAACATGGCAAATTCTTGCATCCAGCACACCTTACAATAGTGGTAATAAAAGATGCAACCTATGCTTGAAAGAGAAACTGTTTATAATATACCGTCCAGACCTGTCATCCCTCAACAAGCGCAGCGAAATTGTATCAGCATGCCGCCACAGACGGAAACACCTCCTAGGTAACACATGAGCCAATCACCACGCCCCTACGCCAGCCTGTACCCACCCACTCTGTGCCCTATATAAACCATGGTATGTGAATGCTCCCATTAAAATCTCCTGATGATTGAGGGAACCCCCTCATGAAACAGGCCTGTAGAGATGAAGTAGTCTTGTGATTTTTTTTCCCACACATACATATATTGCGCTCTACTACGGTATCGAGCACTATTTTTTGGATAACCTTATTAAGACATATATATATATATATATATATATATATATATATATATATATATATGTGTATAAGAAATACTTGAAAATATATACCCCCCCTCCCATCTCCCGAATTCGGAGGTCTCAAGGTTGGCAAGTATGTCTGCGACTCCCCTTGGTTGGATAGTTACTGTAATGAAATAAAGAAAAACATACGGTATTGTCTGGACCATAGGGCGCACCGGATTATAAGGCGCACTGCCGATGAGCGGGTCTATTCAGGTTTTTTTTCTTACAAAATGCGCAACGGATTATGAGGCACATTTTTTTTTTTTCTAAATTGAAAACACTTCCTTGTGGTCTACATAACATGTGATGGTAGTTCTTTGGTCAAAATGTTGCATAGATTATGTTTTACAGACCATATTTAACTCGCTTTCTGACAGTCGCTTCAGGATGGCTCACCTTCGGCAGCGTCTTCTCCTCGTCATCTTTGTTGTAACGGTGTAGCGTGCAAGGACGGGGGTTGAACAAGTGTCAAAAGATGGAGCTAACTGTTTTAATGACAATCAGACTTTACTGAAATCAATAACGGGGCAGCATCTCCTCATCTGTGGCTTACTAGTGCAACAATGCTGGAAATGTGTCCCGTGAAAAACCGTCCGACCGGAATACTCTAATAACCAAAGTTCTGTGGGTGAATGAAATATGAAATCCGTGCTGCAGTCACTGCTGGGCCACAACATTAGGTACACCTGCAGACTGCAGCACGGATTTCATATTTCATTCATTCACAACTCCTCCAACACGAACATTATTCTTTTTGCACTTTTGGCTTCTTATCAAATAACTTTTTCAAATAGATTCAATCTTGCACGTGGAAACTTTAAGTGTGGGCTTTAGTTGATATAACACTCCCCTCAGGGGGTGCATTTTACGCCGGGGGTGCATTATCCGGCACAACACCTGAAGAGTTAGTACTGCAAAGGGTTCTGGGTATTTGTTCTGTTGTGTTTATGTTGTGTTACTGTGCGGATGTTCTCCCAAAATGTGTTTGTCATTCTTGTTTGGTGTGGATTCACAGTGTGGCGTATATTTCTAACAATGTTAAAGTTGCTTAAACGGCCACTATCAGTGTAACCTGTATCGCATTGCATTCACGTGTGTGTGCGTACAGAAGCCGCTCATATCTTGTGACTGGGCGGGCACGTTGTTAGAATGGATGAAAAGCAGACGTGACGTCAGCTCATAGAGGACGTTAAAAGCAGTGCCTGTAAGGCAAGCCCCCAAGACTGTGGACTACGAGAAATAATGACTGATGAACACCTTTGTTCGATAATGAGGGTTGCCTCAGCTCAAAGCCTGAGCCCCGACATTAATGAACTAGCATCCAAGAAAAGATGGCAGGTATCTGGCTTGGGCACATCAGATTAGATCAGTGTGTTGCAAACTGAGCAGTTTAAAGTCCTGAATGGTTGGTTTATTCATTATTTTATTTTCAAATGTATTAGCCTGTGGAAAAAGTTAATGTTGATATTTCCCTCAGAAGGCTGCAAATAGAAAAGAGGCATTACATTTTTATTTAAATTGTATTTGATATGCCCTTGATATTTTTTAGATTTTATTATTATTATTTGAAACTCGATTTTGCATGTCACTATAAAGTTATATAAGCCTTGCTTGTTCAATATTTAATGCAAAACTTGTTTGGGTCCCTATTAAAAGGTTAATTTGTTCAACCTTGGCCCGCGGCTTTGTTCAGTTTTAAATTTTGGCCCACTCTGTATTTGAGTTTGACACCCCTGGGGCTAAGGCATCGGCACAGACTACAAAGGTGCACATTTTCAGGATTTACTTATGCATATCCCAAATACAGATCAGCAGGTACCATAAGGTAAGAAAAGTTGGTTGTGCATAATATTGTGAAACAAAACGGCAGATAATATATCTGCTAATGGGTGCCATTTTGCGATCCTTATACACACACCACAGTAATACTCGTATCTCTGACTAGAGTAGCCGTAATGGGCCGACAATACATCGGCTTCAAAGTCATACTAAAACATTTTGACAGATTTTTGAGTCCCGTGTATAATGTTCTTTACTTTCAATGGAACATTTAAAGTTTTGGTGTTGTTTACTGCCGTCATATTGCAGTTAACACGTATCCCTTATGTGTGACTGCCATCTACTGGTCACACTTATTACACCATGTACCAAATAAAATTGTTTTGAGGTCGGTAAGCACAACCAGAATTAATCCGTACATTAGTCGCACGGGTTATAAGGCGCACTGGCAATTTTTGCGAAAATGAAAGGATTATAAGTGCGCCTTATAGTCCGAAAAATCCGGTACTACAGTGGCCGGTGGCCAGTGTTACCAACTTGGTGACTTTCCAGCAAAATATGGTGACTTACCAACACCTCTTAGCAACTGTTTTCTCAAAAGCGACAGCCGACAAATCTAGCGACTTTTTAGGACATTTTGAAGACATTAAAAGCACATTTCACTCCACAGTTAATGTACTCACTGACCATTGTGTGCTGTCCTGAGCCCCTCCTCACAGGCGGTCAGGTTGACAGTAGCCTCACGCGGCAGTCCCAGCTGCAGTCAGAGCAGAGAGGACACCCACACCCCAATAAAATAGGCACGTGCAGAGCTTCCGCAACTTCCGCCTTGGTTTACAGAGCGAGAAGTAAATGTAAATGTTTCCTCACTGTCACGACAGGCTACAATTAATCACTGCAAAGTCCCAATCCAATTCTTCATGTTAATAAGCCAGTCAGTAGATTCAGTTTGTTTGTGAAATGTAATACCATTCAGTCTTTTGATTACATTTGATACTCTTAATGTAATCACACAATGTAGAACAACATTTATTTAAATCTAAAGAAAACAAACTTAAGAATTTACAGAAGAAAGTTCTAATAATAACTAGCATTGTTCATTATGCAATTTTGGTGATGACATGACATGACATGACATCATCAATACGATGAGGTGGCGACTTGTCCAGGGTGTACCCCGCCTTCCGCCCGAATGCAGCTGAGATAGGCTCCGGCACCCCCGCCACCCCGAAAGGGACAAACGGTAGAAAATGGATGGATGGATTGATTGATTGATTGAAACTTTTATTAGTAGATTGCACAGTACAGTACATATTTTGTACAATTGACCACTAAATGGTAACACCCGAATACGTTTTTCAACTTGTTCAAGTCGGGGTCCACGTTAATCAATTCAATTCATGGACTTTGTTGATGAAAAATACTTTGAATGACAGATCACGTTTTTCTCGATTAAGCTGGGAAAGGAAAATGCAAAATTTTTAATTTTATGGATACATTTTGAACATAAATAAACCATATCATACCATTCACCAGACTTTAACGCTACAATTTAGAATAACAAAAAATAAATACTTTTTTTTTTTTCAATTGGGGACCCGTAAAATTTCCCAGAGACCCACTTAAATCACCTCACTGCAAAAAGTCAGTGTTCAAAAACAAGAAAAAGAAAAAAGAAAAAAATTGTGGTATTTTATTTGAACTAAGCAAAATTATCTGCCAATAATGTTTAAATATTAACTGTCAGTGTACTGTTCTGTGCCAACTGTACTAGGAGTACGTATTTTCTCTTGTTTCATTGAAATTAAAACTGCCAAGTCCATTTGGCTGTCATCTGTTTTAATTATGAGACACAATTGTGTCAAAGTCATGATTTTTGTTTTCATGCTTGAAATAAGAAACTATTACTTTAAAAACGTAGTTTATACTTGAGAGTGTTGATGACACAGCTTTGCAACAGTTGATATTCTAGTTTCAAGCAGGTTTTACTCAATATAGGTCATACAATCCAGCAACAAGCTGTAATATCTTACTGAGATAATTTAGGACCAAAACCCTTAAAACAAGTAAAACACTCTAACATAAAATCTGCTTAGTGAGAAGAATTATCTTATCAGACAGAAAATAACCAAATACCACCCTTATTTGAGATATTTAATCTTACTTAGATTTCAGTTTTTTGAAGTGTACCTGTGGGTCCATGAGACTATCAACATCACTGGATGTCTCCATAAGAATTCCAGGATAAATAACTCTTAACAGGCATTCTTAAAGGCCTACTGAAATGCGATTTTCTTATTTAAACGGGAATAGCAGGTCCATTCTATGTGTCATACTTGATCATTTTGCTATATTGACATATTTTTGCTGAAAGGATTTAGTAGAGAACATCGACGATAAAGTTCGCAACTTTTGGTCGCTGATAAAAAAGCCTCGCCTGTACCGGAAGTAGCAGACGATATGTGCGTGACGTCACAGGTTGTGGAGCTCCTCACATCTGCACATTGTTTACAATCATGGCCGCCAGCAGCGAGAGCGATTCGGACCAAGAAAGCGACGATTTCCCCATTAATTTGAGCGAGGATGAAAGATTTGTGGATGAGGAAAGTGAGAGTGAAGGACTCGAGGGCAGTGGGAGCGATTCAGATAGGGAAGATGCTGTGAGAGGCGGATGTGACCTGATATTCAGCTGGGAATGACTAAAACAGTAAATAAACACAAGACATGTATATACTCTATTAGCCACAACACAACCAGGCTTATATTTAATATGCCACAAATGAATCCCGCATAACAAACACCTCCCCCTCCCGTCCATATAACCCGCCAATACAACTCAAACACCTGCACAACACTCAATCCCACAGCCCAAAGTACCGTTCACCTCCCCAAAGTTCATATAGCACATATATTTCCCCAAAGTTACGTACGTGACATGCACATAGCGGCACGCACGTACGGGCAAGCGATCAAATGTTTAGAAGTCGCAGCTGCATGCGTACTCACGGTACCGCATCTGCGTATCCAACTCAAAGTCCTCCTGGTAAGAGTCTCTGTTGTCCCAGTTCTCCACAGGCCAATGGTAAAGCTTGACTGTCATCTTTCGGGAATGTAAACAATGAAACACCGGCTGTGTTATCCGGCACACCAGTCAGGGGTGCATTATACGGCGGGGGTGCGTTATCCGGCACAACACCTGCCGCAATACACCGCTTTCCACCTACAGCTTTCTTCTTTGCTGTCTCCATTGTTCATTAAACAAATTGCAAAAGATTCACCAACACAGATGTCCAGAATACTGTGGAATTTTGCGCTGAAAACAGACGACTTAATAGCTGGCCACCATGCTGTCCCAAAATGTCCTCTACAATCTGTGACGTCACGCGCAGGCGTCATCATACCAAGACGTTTTCAGCAGGATATTTCACGCAAAATTTAAAATTGCACTTTAGTAAGCTAACCCGGCCGTATTGGCATGTGTTGCAATGTTAAGATTTCATCATTGATGTATAAACTATCAGACTGCGTGGTCGGTAGTAGTGGGTTTCAGTAGGCCTTTAATAGATCCTTTTTTTCGCCCAGGTCCCCAAAAATTTGCATAGAGCTGCATTCCGTTCTCTTGCAATGCTCCAGTAGCGATCAGCAGAGGTGTGGACTCAAGTCACATGACTTGGACTCGAGTCAGACTCGAGTCATGAATTTGATGACTTTAGACTCGACTTGACAACATGTAAAAAGACTTGCAACTCGACTTAGACTTTAACATCAATGACTTGTGACTTCACTTGGACTTGAGCCTTTTGAATTGACATGACTTGACATGACTTGCTACTTTCCCCAAAACCCAAAGATGAAAAAGTTATTCGGGAGCGCTCCGTATTTTTCATTGTGTACTTGTCTATCAGCGTTGCGTGTGTCAGCTGGTGTGGTCTCAGTACAACAGCCAATCAAATTAGATCTACTTTGTTTTCATCACACAGCATTTATCCAATCAAATTGCAGGACAACCAACGAAGAAGACATGTCCAAACCACACGCCAGTGAACAAAAAATGATACCTAAAATACTTTCGTTTGGGTATAAAAATTACGAGGTGGTCAACACAAAACGGTTTGCAGTATGCAACACATGCGGTTCGAAAATTACTGATGGAGAGGCAACAACTTCCAACTTCGTCCGGCATTTGAAGTTGCACAAAGAAGGGTAAGTTTTGAATGTAAGATAACGTTTATTGGCTAAGTAACGTGACTTTTATTTGCTGTGTAGTTAAATCAGTGAGGCTGTAAACTCACTGCTAACGTTATAACGTTATTGCAAACACGGGAATCTGTTGCAGTTCACTACCTTATTCATACTTTTTGTTCAGTGATTTTTTTTAAGCAGGGTTACGTTAGTCAATATATCACACGTAACGTTAGACGGCGGTCAGCAGCACCGCGTATTTTAGCCACCTAAAAAAGACAAAAATAGTAAAATAAAGGTCAGTTAAAATGTATACTATATTATGAATATGTGTACCGTTTTAGCTAGCTTTCTGACATACTGTTGGTTGTTTACCTCAGTGGTCCCCAACCACCGGGCCGCGGCCCGGTACTGGTCCGTGGATCGATTGGTATCGGGCCGCACAAGAAATATATATATATTTTTTTTTATTAAATCAACATAAAAAACACAAGATACACTTACAAGTAGTGCACCAACCCAAAAAACCTCTCTCCCCCTTTTGTTCTGGGCATTGAACATGAAGACTCTTCCTTCACTGTTCCGAGTGGCCATGAGAGTCTTGGCAGTGCCTGCCTCCAGTGCTCCAGTGGAGCGAGTTTTCAGCCATGGTGGCATCATACTACGCCCCCATCGTGCACAAATGACTGACAGACTCTTGGCTAATTTGGTCTTTTGCAAATGCAATGCAGCATAGGGCCCTAACATATAAAAAGTACAACTTTTTTGTTATGTTCACGTATATGTCATGTTTTTTCAATGTTAACACTTTTGTACAAATAAGTACATTTGCACTTTATTTTTCAATGTGTTTGTTCTGTAAAGGAATGAGTTAATGTTTAAAATGACTGGTTAATAGTGCTGTTATAAAGTGCAATGTCAGCACAATTTTCTTTCCTGCAATTTAAAATGCACTTGTTTTAATAAATAAATACAGCGTTTGAAAAGCATACACAATCTGTGTTAATATATTAGTATGTGGTTAAAAGGACTTGAAAGGACTCGAAACTCAAAATGCAGGACTTAGGACTTGACTTGAGACTTTCCAGTCTTGACTTTGGACTTGACTCGGGGCTTGCCTCGGACTTGAGGGCAAAGACTTGAGACTTACTTGTGACTTGCAAAACAATGACTTGGTCCCACCTCTGGCGATCAGTGGGAAGAAGTTGAAACTCCAACTCGTGCCTGATGTTGCTGTCAAGTCCAGCGTCGTGTTGAGCGTCATGCTGATGATGAACAGCAGCGTAATAATAGCACAGCAGTTGTTACAGGCCAAAAGGTCAACCCAGCTAATCTGCTAATAATCCCCATTTTTGACTTGAGTTCAACTCTGAACCCTTGAAAGGAGAAGAGTATGTCGGTGAAAATCAACTGGTTAGTGGTGTGAAATGATGGACAGACAGCTCAAGCACCAGCATTCATTTAAACAAAACAGACTTGTACCCACAGGCTGTTAAACATCATTATTGCCCTCGTAAAAACCCAAATCAGCTCCTATGAATGAAATATGCTTTAATATGAGGGCGTCACTAAATGTAAAATATTGACATGTTCATTCATACGCTAATTAGAATATTTATTAAATTGACCTTGGCTATGTATTTTCTATACCTCATTAAGGTCACGGGCAAGCTGGAGCTTATCCAAGTGGGGTATACCCTGGACTGATCACCAGCCAATGGCCAATCAAAATACAAACAAGCATCCACTCACTTTCTCACTTATGGACAATTTTGTGTCCAATTAACCCAACATGAATGTTTTTGGACTGTGGGAGGAAGTCGGGAGTACCAGGAAAAAAAAACAACATAAACCTACTCAATTTTCATACCACATCATAACATTTACCCTATACCTTATATTTCTACACACTGGCCGCACAGTGGAACATGTGTCTGTCACGAAGCCAGCTGGTTCCATGTTCAAATCTGGCTCAAACCTCTCTTTGTAGGTAGTGTAGTTTCCTCTCGCAGTCAAAAAACATGCACGCTAGGGAAGACTCCAAGTTGTTTTTCTCTTTGTGCCCTGCGGTTGATTGGCGACCAAGGTTCACCCTACCTCTGGCACTAATATATCACATAACTACGGTAGGGAAGGGATTCATATAACCTTATTCCTGGGTGGATCTTGCGTGAGAGGTAGGTGTGTGGGGGGGGGGGGGGGGGGGGGTTTAAACAATTTGCAATGCAGTCAGCTGAAAATGATAGAAAGCGCCACTCTACATATCAACTGAAGGTGTGGCCAATGTTGGAATTGCCACGAAGCACATTTTAAGATATTCAATACTCTGCAGCTAAAGTGGAGAGTGCACCCCCGCCCCCCCCAAATTGTAAT
>NC_084551.2:15315000-15405000 GCF_033978685.3 Nerophis lumbriciformis
GATTGCTGTGCAACAATGGCAATCAAATCCTCATCCATTCTATCCTAATTATTGCAGCTTCTCTTTAATCTGACAAAAACGATGAGAGGATGACAGCTCAAAAGCTGCGCCGGCTATTTGAAAACATTTTCTCATCTGGAAAAAACTTGTTTCAAAGGACGAGTTCCTAATTAAATCAAAAATACAAAAAAAAAGGGGTGAAAAGAGAGAACAAACAAATCTCCCTGATGTTGACCTCAAATGAACTGCGATGTCATCCAACAAGGTTTTTCTTTCTGACATTTACTTCACCGCCACCGCCATTTGCAACTTGAACCACAGGACAGTCTGTCCCGGGCAGGATCCTTTTTATAATCAACTATCAAAATATCCACTGGATGTCTGAAAGTCACGATCCTAGCAATGCCGTGAATTTGTAATGATGCTGTAAAACATGACCCAGCGACCATTTAAGTGTACAAGAGGCCACATGACAGGCTGCGGTACGTAAATCTCCAGTAACCTCATCTTGTACGCACCGGAGCATCTTGGCCCCCCCACGGCTTCATAAGGGGACCCTACCATTTGAGCGCTTTATGTAAATATAGTGTGTAATGACACACTGTCAGCGCACAGATGCTATTATGGCCTTCCTTCTAAGCGGAGGTCATCTTTGCCACTCCGCCCAAAAGGAGGGGCCGCATCAGCACTGTGGTCAAAGGCCCCGCTTTCACCCTGACCAAAATGACAGATAAGTTTATATCTTGACCAGACTCTGGGATGCGAGTGTCCTGAGCGTACCTATCAGAAAAAATGAATAAATAACCATTTTTTTCCCCCCTTTACCAATATATGTTTCTCCTCCAAACATATTGCTGGGTATTGTGGCCAAACAGCTCAATTTTTGTTTCATCTGACATCACATGGACAAAGATAAGACCTTCTGGAGGAAAGTTCTGTGATCAGATGAAACAAAAACTGAGCTGTTTGGCCACAATACCCAGCAAAAAGGTGAGGCCTTTAATACCAGGAACACCATACCTACCGTCAATCATGGTTAAGTTAAGTTAAAGTTAAAGTGCCAATGATTGTCACACACACACCAAGGGTGGCTAAATTATGGTTGCGGTAGTATTATGCTGTGGGCCTGTTTTTCTGCCAATGGAACTGGTGCTGTACAGAGAGTAAATGAGACAATGAAAAAGGAGGATTACCTCCAAATTCTTCAGGACAACCTAAAATCATCAGGTTGGGTCTTGGGCGCAATTGGGTGTTCCAACAGGACAATGACCCGAAACACACGTCAAAAGCGGTAAAAAAAAAAAGGCTAAATCAAGCTAGAATTGTTAGGAACTGGTCAAGGGGGTGACCCCGGGATGCAGAGACAAGAGGCAAGTTTGAATAACAAAAAGGGAATACATTTAATGAGTCCAAAAAGTGTAACAAAAAGCGATGGGGCAGAAATGCACACCATGAATACTTAAATGAAAACAGGTTCCTCAGTGGTCGGCAGGGGGAGAAGCCAGGGCACACTAAAACACAGGGTAAAGTCCTTGTTGCCTCAAGGAGGCTAGGAAACAAACACAACAACGTTAGGAATTACAGGACTAAGGAAAAACAACATACCAGGACTGACGAGGCGAAGCAGGCACGTGCACGTGGAAGGTGCAGGATAAATTAACCGACAAGAGCCAGCTGTGGGAGGTGAGCTTAAATAGTCCTCGGTGGAAATAGGTTGCAGGTGTGCCTTAGTGTCCGCCCCTCGCTGGAGACTAATGAGCTGCGGAAACACATCACCACACAAGAGAAGGCAGGGAAATAAAAACACAACAAGAATTAAGGTTTTAGAATGGCCTTCCCAAGAATGGACTTAAACCCCATTGAGAACATGTGGACAATGCTAAAGAAACAAGTCCATGTCAGAAAACTAACAAATTTAGTTGAACTGGACCAATTTTGTCAAGAGGAGTGGTCAAAAATTCAACCAGAAGTTTGCCAGAAGCTTGTGGATGGCTACCAAAGGCGCCTTATTGCAGTGAAACTTTCCAAGGGACATGTAACCAAATATTAACATTGCTGTATGTATACTTTTGACCCAGCAGATTTAGTCACATCTTCAGTAGCACCATAACAAATTCATAAAAGAACCAAACTTCATGAATATTTTTGTGACCAACAAGTATGTGCTCCAATCACTCTATCACAAAAAAAATAAGAGTTGTAGAAATGATTGGAAACTCAAGACAGCCATGATATGATGTTCTTTACAAGTGTATGTAAACTTTTCACCACGACTGTATGTGCCTTCCTAACCCTGACATTGCTGCTATGATGGAAGCAAAGAGAAAGTCCATCTCAACTATTATGACAATTACAAGAAACAATAGTGGGCTCACAGGCAAATATGTGTCACATTCCAGCTGTGAGCAAATCCCATGGGTGATATTCACAAGGTCTTTACCTAAGAGTTTAAATGGGGATTTGGCTGTCAGAAAAGTCCTGGTGATATAACAGTTCAGTGCAATGATATTCACTACAAAAGTATGTGTTTACTGCCACTTCCACTTGACAAAAAAATATTCATATCCAGTGGTCAAAAGCCAAATTGTATTTAGCGAATTGGTTTCATTTGGAAATTACAACAAAAAAAAAGGCAAAAATCATGTTGTTTTTTTGGCCACTTATTTCTGTAGTGTGATTTGTGTTGATTTTGTTGTGAAAATTGAGGATTCACAACCTTATCTTTTTGAACCTGAATATACAGAGGATGAACTGCTGCTTATAGAAGCGAGCAGTTCATGTTCATGAAGTTTATTTTCGACCGTGTCTGATAAAAAACATGGGTGATGACTTCAAGATACAGTATATATTTAAACATGTTCAAAACATAAATTATGTACTTTTGGAGAGGGTAGGGCATGGTTTTATTTGCAATCTGGGAACTCCTACTCAAACAAACATCTTGGAGACATACTAAAAAAAACGGGTTATAAAAGTGACTGTGGAGCATAATTTACGCAACTTTTACACCAAAGAATATCCAATACGGATTATCAGGACCACAAGGAAGTGTTTTAAATGTGGATGAAAACCATAATAGGTCTCCTTTGAAGGGGATCTGAACTTTTTTGGAATTTTTCCTTTCGTTCACAATTATTATGACAGGCAAGAACACACATCTTTTTTTTTTAGGATCCTAAAGATGATAAAACATACTTGCAAGATGTGGCTATCCCTGTTGTAGCCTTAAAAACCCTCACCATTTTATATACACACACTGCAAGTATATATATAATGTAATAACAAACAATATGTAATAGGTACAAGATTTACTTTATTTTGGTCATTTTATGCATAATCGGAACTTCTTTCCTCAGCGCTTTTATTTTTAGTTTCCATAACAGCGCACTTCCGACTTTCAACAACAAATGTGTGTTCATACTTCTTGAAACAAATGCGAGTGTGTCCTTATAATGGCAGACTTGGTAACAGACAACAAAGACAACAATTTTTGGACAAATGAGGATCGACAACCTTATCTTTTTGAACCTGAATATACAGAGGATGAACAGCTGCTTATAGAAGCGAGCACAAACAGAGAGTGAGACGTTGGAGCAGACAGAAGCCAAGAGAGTGAGGTGGGCGTAACTTGACTGTGTAAATGTGGAACTTGGAGCAAAGCTTTGCCGACATAAAAGGTGTGCTTACCCAAACTCGACTTGAAAAAACTTCCAGCTGGACCAAACAGACAACTGTCAAGTGGAAGTGGCAGTAAACAAACTTATTTCTATAGTGTGATGTGTTGATTTGGCAGTGAAAATTGAGGATTCACAACCTTATATTTTTGAACCTGAATATACAGAGGATGAACTGCGGCTTATAGAAGTGAGCACGAACAGAGAGTGAGACGTTGGAGCAGACAGAAGCCGAGAGAGTGAGGTGGGCGTAACTTGACTGTGTAAATGGAGCAAAGCTTTGAATGGATGGCCGACAAATCTATCTGACCGTCTCTTATGGTGCGCCGTTTGGTGGGTGGTCTTCTTTACATGCCTCCACTTCGACAGCGTTTTCTCCCTGTCATCTTTGTTGTAGTTTACGGCGCTTCCATAGCGAGTTTACTGACAAATATAAGTTAGAACTGTATGCTACTTTATATTACAAAAGGCACCAGCATAGGACGAATGCCCCACAACAAGAGAATAGAGAAAAAGAAGGAGCTTATCGACTACGACGCGGACTACAATGGCAGACGGGCGCAAATCTTCGGGACTTATTCATCTCCCAAATACACATCAGCAGGTACCAATAGGTAAGAAAAGTTGGTTTTGCATAACATTGTGAAACAAAACAGGGCAGCACGTTGGCCCTGCGATGAGGTGGCGACTTGTCCAGGGTGTACACCGCCTTCCGCCCGATTGTAGCTGAGATAGGCTCCAGCGCCCCCCGCGACCCCAAAGGGAATAAGCGGTAGAAAATGGATGGATGGATGAAACAAAACAACAGATATGTCTCTTAATAGGTGTTATTTTGGGATCCTTGTACACACAACATGATAACACCCGTATGTTGAAGCACAGTACGTCTGACTACGGTCGCCGTAATGTTCCATGTTCTATCAAGCAGTGCGGCTTCGTAGCTTACCAAAGTTGCACTAAAACATTTTGACAGATTTTTGAGCGCTGTGTGTAATGTTCAATATTCTCAATTAAACATACATTTTTTGCTGTTGCTTGCTTACCGGGACTTGCTAGTGTCATTTATTGAACTGGCGTCATGTACCACATAAAATTGGTTCAAGGTCGGTAGGCACAACCAGAATTAATACATACATTAGGCGCACCAAGTTATAAGACGCAATGTCGATTTTTGAGAAAATGAAGGAATTGTAAGTGTTAGTAGTTAAGTTAGTTTAAGTGAGGTAGTTTATTCTTCTCTTTTATTACAGTTGTTTGATCATAACAAAATCAATAGTAGAAAATAACTAAACAAAATCATAACTCCTATCCAATACTCATTTAAATCATTTGGCTTTTTACCCTCAAAGTCCTCCTGTGTCCAGGGAATTATTCCCCGAGTTTGTAAACATTAACAAAAACAATCAAAAAATATTTTGAGAAAACAAATACTTTTTATTTACTGTAGTATCGATCATGTACTGATACTACCCTGAGTATAAACACCATCAATGTTTAGATTGACTTGCCCTCCTCTTACATGTAGTGTACTGACTGTGACAATGCTGACACACAACAGTTGTTCTTATATTATCTTCTCAGAGGGTTAGTCTTAAACTGGATAAGAAGTTATCTAACGAACAGGAAACAATACGTGAAGCTCGGCGAACACACGTCTACAACGCTAAATATATCCTGTGGTGTACCTTAGGGATCAATACTAGGACCTAAATTATTCAATCTCTACATAAATGACATTTGTAAAGTTACAAAGGATTTAAAGTTAGTATTATTTGCGGATGATACAACAGTGTTTTGTTCAGGAGAGAACACACAGAAGATACTACAAATAATAACAGAAGAAATGAACAAATTAAAAAGATGGTTTGACAAAAACAGACTATCGTTGAATCTCAGTAAGACTAAAATAATGCTATTTGGTAACAGTAGAAGAGAAAGTCAAACACAAATACAAATAGACGGAATATAAATTGAAAGAGTAAATGAAACCAAATTTCTAGGTATAATGATTGATGATAAATTGAACTGGAAATCTCACGTAAAAAATATAGAACATAAAGTAGCAAGAAACACGTCGATAATGAATAAAGCAAAACATGTTCTGGACAAATATAAAAATATAACTTACTTCACCAATTATTATTTATTTTTATTGTGATTGCTTATGGAGTATATTGTGAATAAATTGAGAACAGGAAGTAACTAAAGTTTTGGCAACTGTTATGTAAAAGAAAAGGGGTAGGATTAAATAAGCTCTGCTTCCTCCTACTCCTTTTCGAACATGTTGAAAAGAGAAACTGGAAATTGTGATGTATCATGTTGTATGCTTGCATGTTCGAAATAAACTCAAACTCAACTCAACTCAATTCTAACTCTTATTAATCAACTTGTTCATTTCCTGTTAATAACTGCTTACTGTCTGCTGTAACGTGGTTCCATTTACATTTATTAAACTTTACAAAGCGATTACCAATGGAGGTGATTATTTATAGCCTCGGGGAGCGGCTCCACACTGCGTATGGAGACCCAATTAGCTGGTAGCCGCTTGTCAGCCAATGGACTAAAAATAAATACAGTGTGAGTCAGAGAAGATCAGCGTTAAAAGGCATTAATCCTTATCGGCGATCACATACTTTTTCATGAAAATTGTCCGATCGATCGTCACGTCCCTGATTTCAAATCCAAACTACAAGTTTTCCCCTTCTAAGGCTATGTCTACACTAAGCCTTATTTAAAGGGGAACATTATCACCAGACCTATGTAAGCGTCAATATATACCTTGATGTTGCAGAAAAAAGACCATATATTTTTTTTACCGATTTCCGAACTCTAAATGGGTGAATTTTGGCGAATTAAACGCCTTTCTATTATTCGCTCTCGGAGCGATGACGTCACAACGTGACGTCACATCGGGAAGCAATCCGCCATTTTCTCACTCTCGTCGGTGTGTTGTCGGAGGGTGTAACAACACGAACAGGGACGGATTCAAGTTGCACCAGTGGCCCAAAGATGCGAAAGTGGCACACTTTACCGACGAAAGCTATGCTACGACAGAGATGGCAAGAATGTGTGGATATCCTGCGACACTCAAAGCAGATGCATTTCCAACGATAAAGTCAAAGAAATCTGCCGCCAGACCCCCATTGAATCTGCCGGAGTGTGTGAGCTATTCAGGGACAACGGACCTTGGTTCCCGCAGACGAGCGAGCTAAACCCCCTGGATGTCTTGGCTCACACCGTCCCTTATGCCACCGAAGATGATCAAGAGAAGAATATCGACCCTAGCTTCCCTGGCCTGCTGACATCAACTCCAAAACTGGACAGATCAGCTTTCAGGAAAAGAGCGGATGAGGGTATGTCTACAGAATATATTAATTGATGAAAACTTTATTCATTACTCGCGGTTTTACGTAAATGATTATACATAAACTGTGTTTACCAATAATTTAGCTTAAAAACATTTATTTTTTTCAATCATTCGAGTACATTCGTGTAGTCTTGTGTAATGCAGTATATTGTGTCTATTTAGGTATGGTTAATCTGAGTGCTGAAATCGTGGAAAAATATATGTTCTTAGCGCGCCTGAAATGGGCTGTCTGCACTCTCAAAGTGCATGTTGTTGCCAAATGTATTTCATATGCTGTAAACCTAGTTCATAGTTGTTCGTAATTATCTTATCAGACAGTGTTAAGCCGCTGAAATCCGAGTCTGAATCCGAGCTAATGTCGCTATAGCTTGCTGTTCTATCCGCCATGTTTGTTTGTATTGGCATCACTGTGTGACGTCACAGGAAAATGGACGGGTGTATATAACGATGGTTAAAATCAGGCACTTTGAAGCTTTTTTTAGGGATATTGCGTGATGGGTAAAATTTTGAAAAACACTTCGAAAAATAAAATAAGCCACTGGGAACTGATTTTTAATGGTTTTAACCCTTCTGAAATTGTGATAATGTTCCCCTTTAAACGAATAATTATTTGGCCTAAGCCCCGTTTCAGCCACACTAAACCATCGTTTAAGGTTCCCCTCCTTGGACAATTTTTTACACAGGTAAGTGCGCCGTGTATTTCTTGAATCTCCGGCTCTTAGCTTTGTATGGACTCATTGATCGTTTACAAACTGAGTTCAGAGAGGAAGCGACGCCAGAAAGACCGCGCCCCACACAAGAAGTGACGTCAGAAAGAACGCGCCACAGCCACTTTCATAATAAAGCGGTTTCATAACTCGGATCTAACCACTGGAAATATGAAGGTGAGCCATCCAGACATGCCCGTATTTCTCCTTCCGTCTGTACAGACGCTTGTGGAAATCACACATGAATACCTTACGAGAAAGCGATTGCAGCTATTTGGGATACAACACTTCTCAGACGGCAAGAGAACTTTCCAATGTCCAAGTCAGCTGTGATTCTACTTAGCGAAAAACTTTGTCCATTTGTCGAAGGAGAGTCAACGAGAATACGAGCTCCCGTGGATGTGATAAAAAAAAAGGTAGCGTGTGCTTTGTATTACCTGGTCGTCGAGGGAAGACTACGGAAAACGGCGAATGCTTTTGGACGGGCAAAGCAGACTGTATCAGTTATTATCCGCCATGTATGTCGCAGACTCAACGTCTAGGTCCAGAGTATATAAAGTCACCAATGAAGATGAAGGCAAACAAGTGAGGAGTGTCCTGACCAGGTATCTAGATCCCTAGTTTGATTGATGTCAAATGTTCTTTATCACATTGTTTATGTGTCTAACAGATTTGATTAATTTTTGATGGCTCAGGTGTGATTCACTACAATAAGGCCCCACAGCACACTGAATTCCAGTTAATGGAAATACCACAACACTGGATATTGTTCAGATAAGTTACATTTAAGAACTTGCACACAAAGCAACACTGGAGGTGACTACAACGTGTGCATTTTCCACGCATGCGTACTAGGTTGCGTTGCGCCGGCGGACGGAGGGGGTCTTACACGGTGGCATTGTTGTGTGTGGACACACATAAGGTTAGGTGGGATTTACCCTGGATAAGTGTAAACGGGGCCTAAGTAATGCACTATCCCAGCCTGTGTTGTCACGGCGGACTAACCACTAGTTGCCCTGCCACAACTCTCTCCTCTTCTTGCACACTGAGTGACAACTGGAATTTTTCTCTCATACTTACTGGATTTGCATCGGCTGTTCTTTTATCAATCACTGCGCTAAATGAAAGTGCAAGTTACCAGGATGATGTAGTGGAACTGGTCAGAAGATTGTGCAGTATTACCTCACAACTGCCATAAGAATAAGAATATTACTCATGAAAGTGGTAAATATGTCACACAAGTATCTTTTACATAACTTTTTACAATCTTTTGGCCAGAAAACACTCTCTCAATTAAGGCATTTTTTTTTCTTAGTCAGAGTTTCAATGATTTTGGGTTTACCTGTAACTTGAGCAAATCGTAACACTCACATTTAAGTTGTACTGGCTTTTGCAGCTTGTTTACGACATGATGGAAGCACTAAATCAATCCCCAGTCATTGAAGCTGAAAACTTTTCCAAATATCACAAAACAATAGCCAAGTTTCCAAAAGAGTGATAATTTGATCAGATTGCTGTGTTCCCTTTCAACCTTAACTTTACGCCATCAGCCTTTGCCCTACTCCACGCCATTGGGGAAAACATCACCTTTGAATTTATTAGTCCCACTTTGAAGTCACTCCTCTTTCTCCTTGGCCCCACTCAAAGGTTGAGTTTTTTTTTGTTTGTTTTCTTCGGACGTTAAATAAAAGTGAACACTTCAAGGCGGTTTGGCCCCCTGCTTGTCATCGTAAATGGTTCATTGGCGCTTGAACTAAACCATAAGGCAGCAATACTGTAGCCCAGTGGGGATATGCAATTAGAACAATCGTATAAAAGGGAACCAGAAAATGTGCAGGACAGTAACATGGCGTCAGGCCTTTGGGGTATATGTTCCAATTCTTGAATGTGACTTGAAAGAGTCCACGGCAAGCTATGGATTTCAAAAAAAGCAGTACCTTAAATGTGCTGAGGTCTTAGGAGATGCCTCAAGGTTTCTGTCCAATGAAAAAAATTCCAGCATGTATTACAGTACTTCTTAGGGCAGGGGTCGGCAACCCGCGGCTCCGGAGCCGCATGCGGCTCTTTGATCACTCTGATGCGGCTCAGCTGCAAACTTGCCGACTCCCCCAATTTTCCCGGGAAACTTACGAATTACAGTGCCTCTCACAGTAAAATCCCGGGATTAATATTCTTCGATATTCACCCTTATAATAATAATAAGGGCGTGCCATGATGGTACAGCATTTAGCACCTTCTACAATCTGTATCAACATAGTGCCAGCTCAGCCTTTTGCTATATGCATTTGCTGCTTGCACACGTAAGTGACAGCAAGGCATACTTGTTCAACAGCCACACAGGTTACACTGACGGTGGCCTTATAAAACAACTTTAACACTCTTACTAATAATGCGCCACACTTTGAACCAAAACCAAACAAGAATGACAAACACATTTCGGGAGAACATCTGCACCTTAACACAACATAAACACAACAGAACAAATACCCAGAATCCCATGCAGCCCTGACTCTTCCGGGCTACATTATACACCCCTGCTACCACCAAACCCCGCCCCCACCCCAACCCTGCTCCCTCACACATCGACCCCGCCCCTGTGCGTCGGTTGAAGTGGGCGGGGTTTGGTAGCGGGGGTGTATACTGTAGCCCGGAAAAGTTAGAGCTGCATGGGATTCTGGGTATTTGTTCTGTTGTGTTTATGTTGTGTTACGGTGCAGATGTTCTCTCGAAATGTGTTTGTCATTCTTGTTTGGTGTGGGTTCACAGTGTGGCGCATTATTAGTAAGAGTGTTAAAGTTGTTTTATAAGGCCACCGTCAGTGTAACCTGCGTGGCTGTTGAACAAGTATGCCTTGCTGTCACTTACGTGAGCAAGCAGAAACCCCATACAACGTGTGGCTGGGCCGGCACGCTGGTTGTAGTGAGCGCTAGATGCTATACCATCACGGCACGTTTGAGAGAATAGTTGCCCTGAAATCCGTAATCTGCCGGAAAAATTGGGAGGGTTGACAAGCATGACGCTGTCAAGCGGCATATAAACCCCGCGGTCCGAACTGACATTCAATTTTCATATTAAGGTGTGGGCCGCGTGTCTGAGACCCTTGGTTTATACATAGCACAAAGCAAAAAAAAAAAAGGTGTATGCAGTGTTATTTCATTTTAAATTTCAAAAGATTTCTGTGGCTCCCATTGTTTTCTTTAATTTGTGAAACTGGTCAAAATGGCTCTTTGACTGGTAAAGGTTGCCGACCCCTGTCTTAGGGTAAGCAAGGCCTCATGACTGCATTTGTTTTAAATAAAGAACATGGTGTGTCTTGTTCAATATCAGAGTCCATTTAACATTCATATTTTACACCTCCAAACACCAACTGTGGGTGGAGCCCTGGTGCTCCTATCATGAATATTACAGGACTCGGAAATTGAAAATATGCCACTGAAGTTGCACAAAACTTGTTTTCATTGATTGCCACATCACAGTTTTGGCTGCCCTCAGAAGGCCGCTTGTAACATTGATTAGAGTATGAATATATATTTAAAAGGATTTGCCTCACGCTATTATTAATGCATTTAATTTGAATATTTTTTTTCCGTACACTGTAAAAAAAAATAAAAAAAATTGATATATTTTTAAGACTTGTGTCAATGGGAAAAACTGCATTTTTCCACATTAAAATTCTGGCAACTGAGCTACCAGTTTGTTTGTTTTTTTACTGTAAAACCTATTTTATTTTGTTCATTTTGATGGACAACTTGCTTTGAAATCATAAGTCACGCAGATATTTAAGTTGTTATTTTTATTTTAACAAAAAATGTTTGGAATGTACAATGATATATTTGTTGCAATATTGGATACTGATATTTAAGTATTATTTTAACAAGAAAAAATGTTTGGAATAATTTGCATACAAAGAAAATAAAAAAGTTTATAAAATATGCAATTGCATGCAGTACATATATTTTTTCTGTCAAAATAATAGTTATAAAAAACGAATACATAAGAAACAATACGGTAGTTTAATGAAGCAAATTTATTTTCAAGCGTTTGACACCTGTGCTTTAAAACAATGTCAAGTGAGACTGCATGGATCACCCGAGCTCAAGAAATTAAACATTTTGCAGCACTTAATCCAAAAGAAGGACTAGCCTCAACAAGACGTGTTTAGAGAAGAAAATAATCACTCAGACATTTGGCTAAAGTGGCCACATCATCATCAGACACCTTGTATTTGTAATTTAACACAAGTTTGCACAAATTAGGAACACATAATAATATTGTTGTGCCAATATTTGATTTCTATAATGGAGGAAAACTCCCCAAAAATAAGTGTTTTGGGTTTAGGTGTCAATCTTTTGACGAACACTTGTATTTTCTGCACTAATTTTTTTGTTCCGGAACATTCGGTACGATAGAGGTTACCAAATCCCGCACGCAACGCTTTAATAAGTGAGGAATAGGGAGAACAAGTGCGGAAATTAAAACTGAGGTTATGTTCTGAATCTAGTGTTGAGTATCTCGAAAACGAGCCGGCTCTTTATAGAGAATGAAGTAAACACGCTGGCTCCGAATCTGGTAAAGACCAACTTGATTGGTCAAAATTTGAGAGGAAGGTTACACACACAGCAGTCGTGAGCACACAAACCGGAGGGAGGTAGCGAAAGAGAAAACCAGGGGGTGAACAAGGGGATGGGTCAAATGCAGAGGACAAATTTCACCACACCTTGTGTGTGTGTGTGACAATCATTGGTGCTTTAACTTTTTAACTTTAACTATGTAATGTTTGGTTTGGTTGGTTCACTGTAAATAGTCGGAAATGTACAAGACAGACAAACAATCTGATTGGACTTTTTTGTTTAATTGAGATGACTCTTTTTGTTGGTGTGTTATAATTTTTTCTTAATCTGTTTACTGCGGATCATATAAATAAAGCCAGATAAATAAACATTTAATACACAGTCATCCCTTGTTTATAGCTGCCAATTGGTTCCGGACATGACCGCGATAAATTGGTTTCCGCGAAGTAGAAACATTTCATTGCTGGACCCTAAACTGTTTACGGACATCCAAATATAATTTTCAACATTATGAGAGCTGTCTAGACATGAAATAACACCCATTAGTTAGTCACCTTTAAACTCATTTAATCAAATGTAGTAATAGTACATGAGGTTGAGTCAAACTATGGCCACAATACAGGTTTGTTCTCCTCTAGTGGCCAATACAACTGTAGTATCTGCGTTTTTAGTTCATGTAAGCATTTTTATGCTTGAATATGCTTAATTTTGAACCCACATTTTTTTTTATATCCTTTAAAAAATTGAAAAAAAATCCTGAGATGTGCCGAAACTGTAATATTTGAAGCGCAATGTATATGTGAAGTGAATTATATTTATATAGCGCTTTTCTCTAGTGACTCAAAGCGCTTTTACATAGTGAAACCCAATATCTAAGTTACATTTAAACCAGTGTGGGTGGCACTGGGAGCAGGTGGGTAAAGTGTCTTGCCCAAGGACACAACGGCAGTGACTAGGATGGAGGAAGCGAGGATCGAACCTGCAACCCTCAGGTTGATTGCATGGCCACTCCACCAACCGAGCCATACTACCCCATATAAAAGGGACTGAAATTGGAATTGTAGATTGCGAATTCCTTATTTCATTCATATACAGTAATAAATGATGCCTTGGGGAGTATATGGGGCACTCACTAACTGTATTGACAATGCACTTACTGTTATGTTTCCTAATGTTTAATCTGCTGGATTAAAAAATCTAAATTAATAGTTAGCAAATATAATTGTTGGGTTTTTTTCAAATATAAAGGAATATAAATAAGGAATATGAAACGCAGAACTCGAAAGACACAAGCCAAAAAAAAAACGCTCCTTATTAGAGGCAAAAATACAACCAATAACTTTTGGAAAAGTATGAACTGAACACATTCCTGAGAGAGTTTGTTTTTTAGTGGCAGTTAATGTCAGCCTAGAGTTGGGCATTTAACAGTGTCGTCACTGCTTTTTTAACACTGTTATTATGTTATTAACACCAGCTGCTCTGCAACTGCCACACATGGCAAAGTAGTAATGGTCAGACTTGGTGAATCAACATTACTTAAAAGTGCTTCGAAGAGAGAGAAAAAAAGTTTTCGTTTTTTATCCATGTTGTTTTACCAGTATGAAAAACTATGACATGTAATGGAAAAGAACGATTGTCGATGCTTAGTGATGAGCATCTTTTGCTTCCACAAGTTGAAAATAACTGCCGTTAAGATGAACTATAAATGGGCTATTCAGGATTGCTCAGCATGCTCCAACAATGACTCTAATGGAATCTTTACTCACATTGATGCTAACAATAGTACAAACTGGCAATACCATGGAAGCTGCTGATAACCTGCATTACATAAAATGTAATTTTTTCTGACTAGAGACGCTACAGTTCAACATAGTTCCAAAAATATTAAGCGGTTGGGCTTTTTGTCCATTATTTTCTGGGCCTGTTTGTACGCAGATGTCTGGACTGGTTGCTGAGGGCGAGGCCTAAGCCTGAGTCATTGAACAATAGGAAATATGTAAATGGTAAATGGGTTATACTTGCATAGCGCTTTTCTACCTTCAAGGTACTCAAAGTGCTTTGATACTATTTCCACATGAACCCATTCACACACACATTCACACACTGATGGCAGGAGCTGCCATGCAAGACGCTAACCACGACCCATCAGGAGCAAGGGTAAAGTGTCTTGCTCAAGGACACAACGAAGTTGGTAGAAGGTGGGGATTGAACCAGGAACCCTCAGGTTGCTGGCACGGCCACTGGCAACTAGAATAGGCTCCAGCCCCCCCAGATATTTAAAATTCAGTAACCTCCTTTATTTCCATTTTTGCAAAATGATTAAAAAAATGGCCAGGGTACACTCTGTTTCCTGGTTGTAAAGCGCACACAGACAACTGTTTGCAAGTTAAGTGTAAGGTTATTTTGCAGCCATTGATTTACATCCTAAACCTACAGGCATCTTGTTAGGACCCCTGCAGCTAGGTGACTTGATTGGTGAATACAGTTGAAACAAACAAAACAAAAATAATCAAATAAAATCTAACTTACCGTAATTCATATAGCACGTGTCATACACAAACAAGTGGCAAACAAAGTGCTGTACAAAAAAAATAGGAGAAAAAAACTTTTGAAATATCTTAAGTTGCATGTTATGAGCCTCTGTCATCTATTAGTTTCACCTTGTGTGGATCTTTGCACAATATAATTTTTTTTTTAAGTTTCTCTTGTATATATCCTCATCATAAACAGCATAAAGTTGAGGCAACCAAAAGGCAAGTCATTCATCCATCCATCCATTTTCTACCGCTTGTCCCTTTCGGGGTCGCGGGGGGTACTGGAGCCTATCTCAGCTGCATTCGGGCGGAAGGCGGGGTCCACCCTGGACAAGTCGCTACCTCATCGCAGGGCCAACACAAATAGATAAACATTCACACTCACATTCACACACTACGGCCAATTTAGTACTGCCAATCAACCTATCCCCAGGTGGGCGGTGGGAGGAAGCCGTAGTACCCGGAGGGAACCCACTCAGTCACGGGGAGAACATGCACACACAGAAAGACCCCGAACCCGGGGATCGAACCCAGGACCTTTGTATTGTGTGGCACATTTACTAACCCAAGTCATTCGTAACAAGTCTAAATAAAAGTGGACCGAGTATTGACCCTTAGAGTAGTCTTTATGCCGTGAATATAAAACCCAAAAATCAAAGGGTTAAAAGCAGTGATGATGACAAAACGAATGACTGAGTTTGAGTGATAAGTTTGTAATTTATTCAACAAATCGTCAGGCTGTTAAACAAATCTTATATTTTATATAATTATCCTGTTTTTTTCCCCGAGTGTGGCAAAACAAACTTGAGGGCACATGTCAGCATGTTCTAAATTTCTCTGACACTGTGGAGAACTCTGTCACTGTAAAGCCTGCCAGAGTAAAAGTGTACACACAGAAAACAAAGAAAAACAGCTGGAATACTTGTATGTTTTCATTAAATTGTTTTATTCCATTTAAAACAAGATGACAGTATGTGTGTGAGTAAACAGGATGAAGGTAGTAACAAGTCTATGGAGTCAACAAATGATAGAACCCTATTTTATTAATTCAATAAAACAAGAGTATATATTGTACAAAGGATCATATAATCAAATGATGTATGTAACAGTTTTACTTGCTAAGTCTGAGGGCACACAGGGAACTGGGATTCATCTGGACGCTTCTTCCCTACTGGATGGTCAACAAAGTGTTTATTTCTGGCCGCCCTCTACTGAATGGATACTTGAGGAGGAAAAAGGGAGAGCACAGAGTTTGGGGCCTTCAGGAGTTGGCACTAGAACGGCAGAAAGATTGAGAAAGTGAATCACTTGGCGACAATGGCCGATGAGGCGGATAAGTCATGCTGGAGATAAATAGTGAACAGCGAGGACAAGCGCTGACGTCTGTTGGATTTGACTGAGAATATTATTAACGGTTCTGTGGTCCTCAGGCCAACTCTTCAGTAACTATAACTCACAATTAAAACAAAAGGGGGATAACCAAAGTGTAGATGATTGAAAGCACCGAGTTCACAGGATTATTGAGCCCTCCTGCAACCAATAAGGCGACAATGTAGCCCCCAGAGTCTCATAAATCTGCTGAACATTAACAATGAACTTGAACACTGATGGTTCAAGAGAAAAGCTGAATTGCATTAATAATCAATCTGTGATGGTGCTGGATGTACACAAAAAAGAAGACTGACGGTTATGTAGCTAATTAAGGAGTTCCGCTTTACACTAGACTATACACCGAATAGAATGAAAAGAACAGGCACCAAGAGTTTTGAATGTGTGTGCTGATTTGACACAGAGTTAGCCGTTTGTGCTCTACTGACTGAACACATTTGAAACACATGGTGAAAGTAATCATGCCTCACGCGCAAGTTCAGCCAGCAAACATAACAGCCGTCCATAAACACATACAGTATGTGCAGCTAAAAGCTGCTAATGTGAATACCAGAACAGTAAAAATGAAGCGCGATTAATCGCCTACATCCTGTAGCTGTGTTTTAACAAGATTGTAAGCGCTAACAGAAATATTGATGGCCTTTTTGCCTGCTTTGGTCATAACCACACTGCAGTATCTATCCACACTACACTGTGGAGAGGACTGAACACAGACCGAGTGCAAGGTGAATGATTTAAGCAACAGCAAATCAAATTATAGGGGTTTTGACTGCTTACATTTTTTAGCTGATGTCCATGAAAATTTTAAGGAAGGGAGGCACATGTGCTTTAGATGCTTTAGAACTTCCGGTGAGTGACGTCACTTCCGGAAAAGTCTGGTGCTGCTCGCTGCGGCGCAAACGACAAGTACTATCTTTCTATCTGTGTGCTTCTAATTGTTTTACAGCTTTCTTTAATACTTCTCCAACATATTTAGTAGTCTTATTAAACTTACACCACTCTGTCTCGCCGCCTCTCTCTCTCCCTCACGCTGCTGCTGCTGCTATTCTTCGCCTATTGCTCCAAAGACAGCAAGAACTCGACTTGGTGAAAGAAACAACGCGAGTATGGCTCCTTGCTCTTCGTGCACCGTTCTCATGGATAGGTTCCGCCAGTTAGAGCAGAGTAATTTTGTAATTTTAGACGCCGCAGACACGTTTGCTAGCGTCAGCCCTAAGCGGCCTACAAGCCACAGTGAACCGGTTGAGACGCATAATAAATTTAGCCCTTTAGCTTGTCCTACACCCTAGTCTACCGGACATCACACACTAGTCATGGGGGATTCCATCACCCGGAACATGCAGCTAAGTAAACCCGCCATAATTAAGAGTATTCCGACATTGACGCTAGTCTTGGGGAGGTAAATAGAAACAGGCCTACAGAACATAGTTGTACACGTCGGCTTTAATGGCACAAGGGTGAGACAGTAAGAGATTACAAAGAGGAACATAGCTAGCTAGGACTTGTAATCTCACTAGAAAGATGTCTGGGCACCGAGTATTTGTCTCTGGTCCCCTGCCTGCGAGAGGCAATGATGAAAGGTATAGCAGATTAGTCTCGCTTAACAAGTGGCTGGCTAGTTATTATAGAAAACAAGGAATAACGTTTATTGATAATTGGCCCTCTTTCTGGGGCAAACCGGGCATGCTAAGAAGGGACAGCCTTCACCGTAATCAGGAAGGCGCCATCACTCTTTCCAAAAATATAGATTACTATTTGAGTAAATCTTGACTAACTACACTAGAGCACGCTCGGACACAAGCAATTACAGTGTCTGTTAGCCCGGTTGAGGAGTCAGTTAAGCTAGAACTAACCAGCGCCAGGCTGGAAAATTCCTGCACACAGCATTTCTCGTAGAATAATAAAAAACTCAGGTTTTTTTCTGTAGCGACTGTGTCAGAGGTCGACATGCATTCTACGAGTTAAATATTTTGCAGTACCAAGCAAATAATCTCAATATCCCCATCATATCAATTCCTAGATGTGATCGTAATTATTTAGGGGCCACTGTGCAAATACACGTAACGTTAATATCAGTACTATGATTACCATTAGATCATTGTCCCCCAAAACGTTGTTAATGAGGTCATTAGAGACAACAATCTTAAAGTCATTGATTTCAGTGAAAATTGGCTAAAATCAGATTAATTTTTCCCGCTTAACGAGTGCACATATTGCCCGTCCCTTATAAAGGGGTGGAGGGGTCGCACTAATATCAAATGAAAATCTTAACCTTGGCCCTAACCTAAGTAATAAATATAAATTTGAGGTGCTTACTATGAGGTCTGTCACACCGCTACCTCTCCATCTGGCTCTTATCTATCGCTCCTCTGTGCCCTATTTGGACTTTATCAGTGAATTTTCAGAGTTTGTCGCTGATTTAGTGACGCACGCAGATAATATAATTATAATGGAGGATTTTAATATCCATATGAATACCCTGTCGGATCCTCCATGCGTGGCGCTCCATACTATAATTGATAGCTGTGGTCTTACACAAATAATAAATGAACCCATGCATCGCAATGGTAATACGATAGACTGAGACCAATTTATGTTACTCTTGTACACTAAAGTAATGTCCGATCACTACCTTATGAAATTTGAAGTTCTGACTCATTGTCAACAAACTACTTATAACTAATGCCTTAGCAGCCGCAACATTAATGGTATCACAACTACGACCCTTGCTGGCCTACTGCCTTCGGTAATTGCACCATTCACAAATTAATTTGGCTCTATCTATAATCCCACTAACAACTTTTACGATAACCCGCGATACTATAGCAGCGCTAAAGCTAAAAAAGGCCCTTAAGGGCCTACTCAGTGGCCTAGTGGTTAGAGCAGGGGTCGGGAACCTTTTTGGATGAGAGAGCCATGAAAGCCAAATATTTTAAAACGGATTTCCGTGAGAGCCATATAATAAAATAATCCTTCTCTTTTTGAAGAAACAACATTAGAGGAACTCCTGCGACTTGTAGATAGGGCGAAACAAACAACATGTTTACTTGACCCACTTCCTGGAAAACTTATCAAGGAGCTGTTTGTAATATTAGGACCATCAGTGGTAAATATTATTAACGTATCACTTTCCTCTGGTACTGTTGCCCTAGCATTCAAAAAAGCGGTTATTCATCCTCTGCTCAAAAGACTACCGGCCGGTGTCCCACCTTCCCTTTATCTCGTATTTCCTCCATAAAATTGTTGCACAGCAGCTAAATGAATACTTGGCGTCTAACAATCTCTGTGAACCCTTTCAGTCCGGTTTCAGGGCAAATCACTCTATGGAGACAGCCCTCACAAAAATGACTAATGATCTATTGCTAACTATGGATGTTGATGTGTCATACATGTTGCTGCTACCTGATCTTAGCGCTGCTTTCGATACCATCGATCATAACACTCCGTTAGAACGTATCAAAACGCGTCTAGGTGTGTCAAACTTAGACTTTTCTTGGTTTAACTCCTATCTTACTGACAGGATGCAGTGCGTTTCCCATAAAAATGTGACCTCGGAGTATGTTAAGGTAACATGCAGTGTTCCACAGGGTTCGGTTCTTGGCCCTGCAATCTTCAGCATCTATATGCTGCCGCGAGGTGACATCATACACAAATACGGTGTTAGCTTTCACTATTACGCTGATGACACCCAACTCTACATGCCCCTAAAGCTGACCAACAAGCCAGATTGTAGTCACCTGGAGGCGTGTCTAAATGAAATTAAACATTATTCATGCGTTCCTTACGTCTCGTCTTGATTACTGTAAGGTAGTATTTTCGGGTTTCCCTATGTCTAGCATTATAGATCACAGTTAGTACAAAATGCGGCTGCTAGACTTTTAACAAGAACAAGAAAATGTGATCATATTACGCTTATACTGGCTCAAATGCACTGGCTTCCTGTGCACTTAAGATGTGACTTTAAGGCTTTCCTACTTATGTATAAAATACTAAACGGTCTAGCTCCACCCTATCTTGCTGATTGTATTGTACCATATGTCCCAGCCAGAAATCTGTTTCAAAGAACTCCGGCTTCTTAGTGATTCCCAGATCCCAAAAAAAAGTCTGCAGGCTTTGGAGCGTTTTCTATTTGGGTTCCAGTACTCTGGAAATCCCTACCGGTAACAGTTAGAGATGTTACCTCAGTAGAACAATTTAAGTCCCATCTTAAAACTAGTGTGTATACTCTAGCCATTAAATAGACCCCTTTTTAGACCAGTTGATCAGCCATCTCTCTTTTCTGCTCTGCCTTTCTCTCCTACGTGGAGAGGTTATCAGGTAACCAAGGATCAGCCCCTACGGAGGAAGCGCTAGCTGTTTCAAGTCGGGACCCGGGGTGGACCACTCCTCCGTGCATCAGTTGGTGACGTCTCTGCGCTGCGGACTTGTCTCCAATCAAGATGATCCCCTTCCTGCCTCCCAATAACATTATGAAGTCGGGACCCAGGGTGAACCACTCCTTATGCATCAGTCGGTGACGTCTCGGCGCCCGACTTCTATGCAAGAGGATCCCCTTCTGGCCCCACTATGGACTGGACTCTTACATTATTAACCGTATCCATTTGGCATCCATTGCACCGGGTTTTGTCTTGCCCTGATCTGGTATCTGAGCCGAGGATGCCGTTGTGGCTTGTGCGGCCCTTTGAGACATTTCTGATTAAGGGCTATACTAAACTTTCATTGATTGATTGATTGATTGATTGAACTACCAATAGCAGGCATCTCCAACTTTTATGACTATTAGACTACTATTCCTTTAACAAAAAGAAAGTACAAAGTGATACTGGTGTTTTATTTATATGACTGGCAAAATTTAAGTTCAGGACTGAGCTTTAGGTTGTGTTTATTTACTGACAAGGCCTTCAGATCCGCCATCTTAGCACAGGTGACACTTTTGAGGGTCTACTACTTGACTTACACTTCTATAACACTCAGGATGTTATAACATTTTAAATCACTATCTCAGGGCATGCTCAAATCAGGCCATGCATGAAAAACTGATGAAAATTACATTAAAGCCAGACTTTAATTTTGAGTATTTGGATTTCATAGTTAAAACCTGTTAATAATGGGCCCCTTTCCACTGCAGATACTTTTACAGGAACTGTTAAATGAAATACCCCCGTGCGTTTCCACAAAAACTACTTGGGTAAATAAAGTTACACCAGGCACGAGTATAGGCCTTGTTCACACTGCAGGTCAATTCCGACTTCTTTGCCCATATGCGAACTGTATCAGATTTGTTCAGGTCTGTGTGAACAGTGCAATTCGGAATTTTTTAATAACCGACTTGGCCTCTTCGATATGTAGAAATAAATTGGATATATATCCGTTGCGTCCTCAATGTATGAGCGGTAAGAGTCATAATTCTTTGTCAAAATAGATGGTTATAAAATTAATAATTAACAACAGAGCAAAAAACAGGTGAAAATACATTTTTTAGGAACACAGGTGAAACTTCCACCACGCTAGTCTCCAACTACTCACCCACAGACACGCTATTCTCGCAGACATTTAAGCAAATTATCCCGTAAAACTGCGAGAGCCAAAATATTTGTCCTCTTCTTTCTTAATCTTCTACGCGCAATTAATTGTTCAGAAAATGTTGACAAATGCGCTATTACTTAGACCGACTACAGCTGAAACCATTTTTACTTCCGTAAACAGTGCAGTGTGTGCGACGTCAGGACGTCGTGTCCACATGCGGGTCAGATTGCTTTCACATTAGAAATAGCATTTTTTTTGTAATGTGAACGGCCACTAAAGAGATCTGATTTGACAAAAAAATCTGAATTGGACATCCAACCCTGCACTGTGAACGTAGCCTTAGTCTCTTAGTCTCGAGTCGCTGGGTGGACTTTTGAAAGTTCTTCAGAAACCTTTGTTGGACAAGCTGTGCTTTCGGCAGGTGCACAGGTGGGTAATTTCTAAAACATATTCAAAATTTCAACTGTAGTTACAGTATGCAGGTACATATTTACTGGACATTATTTTATGTGTATTTTTATTACAATATACTTGATAATGGAGAAAAAGAAGAACAATAGGAACTTTCAAGTTGCAGGAACTTCTGTGTGGTATCTGTGTGCCGAAGAACGCTGATTAGTGGAATGACCTTAAAGGGTTTTTACTTTGCCGTGGTTATTTAAAATAGCTTGCAGTTCAATACTGTTCATTAATTTGTACATTTTTGATTTTGGCTTGCAAAACTATGAAAAGTGGACCAATTCTTTTAAACATATTTACAGAAGAATATTCAGAATTCAATCGAACTGAGAAGCAGCATCTCCAGTTGCTCACAGGGAAAAGACGACCTCGTTTAAGGAGAATGTGAAACAGAGGAGGCGGTAAACAAGTAGAACAAAGGTCAATCACATCAAATATTCAACATTTACTTTGTTACATGCTGTAAAAGTAGTCAGTGACACGGCATTTGTATAGTTATTAGCCTCAACCCGAGTGAACTGAATGCTTAAAGAACGGGTCAGTGCTATATCTGATGATTTAATGATGTCGCCGTGAAATAAACATTAACATTCATCATTTATGCATTGTTATTTACAACTGAAATGGACCAATAGTACTCGCCTGCCCCTTATGAATTCATTATTTACTGAGGGGATGACTTTTCTGACTGTTAGACACTGTGAACAAAAAGCCTGACTTTTTATGTTAAATTCGGCACACTTTCGCCCTCGTTTTGTATCTTATTGCTTTTTATTGTATTTACTTACACTTTAGTAAAATAAATGTGACCTGGTATTGTCTGTTTATTTACACAGCATAAATGTAAATATACAGTACTGTACCAAGCATCCATACTGTACATTGTCAGCCTGATTTGTAAAAAAAAAATACCCTTAAAGAGGAACTGCACTTTGTTTGTTCACAATCATTATGAGAGACAAGAACACACGTCTTTTTTTTTTTTACGATTTTAAATATGATAAAAAAGCTTGAAAGATGGGGCTAATGGGAGTCAAAGTTGTAACCTTCAAAGCTCTCTAAACAACTTAAAAAACCCTCCAGCAGTTTTATATACACACTGCAAATCTATATAAAATGTAGTATCAGGCACGTTCATAACAATATGTACTATGCTAAATATTTACTGAATTTGATCAATTCAATCATTTCGGGGACTGATTTATTTTGTGCATTGATTTCTGTTTCCATAGCAGCGCACGTCTGACTTCTGGCAACATGTGTGTTCCTACTTCCGCAATCAAACACGCGTGTGTGTTCTAATCACGGCAGACTTGGTAACAGACAACAACAATTATTATTTTTGGACAAATGAGGATTTGCAACCGTGTACTTTTGAAGCTAAATATACTGCTGCTTATAGAAGTGAGCGCGAAGGAAGAGTGAGACGTTGGAGCAGACAGAAGTCGGGAGAGGGGGATGAAAGCGATTTTGAAACTATAAACATGGCATTTGGAGCCAAGCTATTTCGGCATGAATCAACAGGAAACGTCCCCGACCAGTTGGACCACACAAACAACTGTCCATCGAGAGAGTCACTTTAATATCGATCATGATACATTCTGCGTGTTAGTACAACGACAGTACATACGCTGTCTGGCTAGCTCAGCTGTGTACGAACAAAACATGAAATGTGGGCGAATACTTTACAGATACTGTAATATGATTGTTCATGTTTTTAAAGGCCTACTGAAACCCACTACTACTGACCTCGCAGTCTGATAGTTTATACATCAATGATGAAATCTTAACATTGCAACACATGCCAATACGGCCGGGTTAGCTTACTAAAGTGCAATTTTAAATTTTGCGCGAAATATCCTGCTGAAAACGTCTCGGTATGATGACGTCTGTGCGTGACGTCACGGATTGTAGAGGACATTTTGGGACAGCATGGTGGCCAGCTATTAAGTCGTCTGTTTTCATCGCAAAATTCCACAGTATTCTGGACATCTGTGTTGGTGAATCTTTTGCAATTTGTTCAATGAACAATGGAGACAGCAAAGAAGAAAGCTGTAGGTGGGAAGCGGTGTATTGCGGCAGGTGTACGCACCCCCGCCGTAGAATGAACCTCCTGACTGCTGTGCCGGATAACACAGCCGGTGTTTCATTGTTTACATTTCCGAAAGATGACAGTCAAACTTTACCATTGGCCTGTGGAGAACTGGGACAACAGAGACTCTTACCAGGAGGACTTTGAGTTGGATGCGCAGACGCGGTACCGTGAGTACTCATGCAGCTGCGACCAAAAGTTGCGAACTTTATCGTCGATGTTCTCTACTAAATCCTTTCAGCAAAAATATGGCAATATCGCGAAATGATCAAGTATGACACATAGAATGGACCTGCTATCCCCGTTTAAATAAGAAAATCGCATTTCAGTAGGCCTTTAAGTCAGTACAGATTGGTGTCGTATCGCAGTGTTGTGCATTACAAATACGGCTAATAACGTAGCATGCCGATGTGTTACTACGATAGAAAAAGAGTTTACGCTCTTACAATAACAATGTCGCTACAGTTTGGTTATTATACGGGTTACGAAATGTACATGAGGTATTGTTGACGGTTTTTAAATGCATTTTAAAGTGATTTAGAGGTATAATTGATTGCTCCCATTAGCTGCATTGCTAGCCACCTAGAACGAGCCGATTTGTATATGCTTGAAAGCAAAAAAAACAAAAACTTTTGTCTTCTTGTCTCTCATGATTGTGAAAAATAGGTAAAATTCCAAAAAATGTGCAGTTCCCTTTTAACTGTGAAATGCGATGGAAACCCAAACCACACATGTCCACAGAAACCTACAGTTCCTGAACTTTTGGTGGAAAAGGGACTAATTCAGCAGCACAAAATCTAAATGCCTGTTCTCCATTCCACCCTGTTTTTAGATTTTGTTCAGGAAAGTATAAAATGTTCAAAGGCAGCTTCTGTGTTGTCCTTACCTGATTCCAGTTTTAGTAGTTAATCATCTTCTTGATTGCTTCAAAGCACTTCCACTTGTCTGGGATGTAGAAGGGTTCAAAAATATGCGGGAATGGAGTGTCGTAACCACACACTCTAGTAATGGGAGCCTCCAAGTTAAGAAAACACTCCTCCTAAAAAACACAATTAAAAATAAGCAAGTCAGGATAGATATTATTGTTGACAATCCAAAGTGACATGAAAAATAGAAAAATATTCTTCACTGAGCTTCTAGACATAAATGATGAGACATTTGCCCACCTCATTGAAGCGAAGGAGCTCCTACAAACGACATCCATAAATAAATAATCTTAATATTGTTTTTTAATTAGGCCTTTATGAAAAGCATTCAATATAATCAATCACAATACCCTTATCAAAAAAATAGAACAATATTGCTGTATGGGTCTGGTTCTGAACTGGGTGAAAAGCTACATAAACAGGAAGCAATATGTGAGCCAAGGAGATCACACATCAGAGTAATTACATGTATCTCTAGGGTCAGTCCTGAGACCAAAATTGTTCAATTTATATATCAATGACATCTGTAATATTTGATAATGACAGTTTAAACCAAAGACTGTCTCTGATGTATCTAATATGAATAATGAATAAAAATTAATTGTGTATGAAACAACAAATTGCACTTGTTTGTGAGCTTACAATATTGTTGGCTTCTCAGTTAAGTTATAAATGATAAATGGGTTGTACTTGTATAGCGCTTTTCTACCTTCAAGGTACTCAAAGCGCTTTGACACTACTTCCACATTTACCCATTCACACACACATTCACACACTGATGGAGGGAGCTGCCATGCAAGGCGCTAACCAGCACCCATCAGGAGCAAGGGTGAAGTGTCTTGCTCAGGACACAACGGACATGACGAGGTTGGTACTAGGTGGGGATTGAACCAGGGACCCTCGGGTCGCGCACGGCCATTCTTCCACTGCGCCACGCCGTCCCTTAAGTTCTGTCCTAAAATACCAATGTGAGGGTGACCTCAAGGGTTCTACTTCCTGCCAGTTGGGCGATCAACACCACTTCATTCAGTGGGTAACTTGACAGTCCCATCATGTAAAGAACTCAACAGATTTAACTGAATGTGCAACTGTGAAATAAAGCCGAAGGTGATGTCTATGCAGAATAACTGAATGCCAAATTGCAAAGATTTATTTCGAAACACTACAAATTTTGAGAGGCCTAAAATATAGAAGTTTCCAAACCATTTCCTTTCATAGAGTAACAACATGGAAACATGAAGTTGAGCAGGAATGTACTTGCAAAGACTGAGCAGGATACCATCCTCGACATGGATGCCATACTCTTAGAACTGACAGGTAGAAGGAGGCAACAACACCACACTTCTGCCTTTTAAGGTCAACATAATTCATCATTAATTAAGAAAAATCATGTAACAATAAATTGCCATCTTAATAGGCAGTGTTGTTCAGGAAGAATCATTGAGGGACAAAGAGTAAGGACTCAGCATATTGATGAGCGTTATAAAAAGGAATAGGACCTCAGAAGCAAGTCCATGTGCCACAACATTCAAGCAGTCAGACACTACTAACAGGGAGTTTGTCCTGTTTGTCAGGATGGCATCTGTAATCACCTCTAAAAACATCATTGCATGTGGAAGCAAAGTACAGCATTTTGACTGCCCGCCACCACAGCTGGACAGGCGTAAGGCCACAAGTCTCAAATTACATTAAATCAGTATTTATATTTTGGGAAATACATTATTATATGTGTTATACTTAAACGTTCGAAAACAAATATTTTAATATGGTAGTTGCAAAAGCTTGTATCCACAGCACTTAAAATAATTCAGTAGGGATAGCTAGAATGCTGAGATTTTACTTATGTAGGATTAAGGATAAAATTAGCTGTGCAAACGGTATTATATGTAATAGTAGGAAATCATAACAGCATGACAGTGCAATTTTGTTATTCTTACAGCCAGACGTGTGTTTATTTCAGTACCTGATGGTTTCAGCTACAACTGTTGCCTTCCTCAGAGGTTATCAGTCCAAAATATTCAACTATGGGTCATTTGCGGAAAACACCTACGAATGATTAACCAACCAAAAAGTACCTTTGTCCTGATTTGTTTTGTATATATGTCCTTTGAGGAAAGTTTAGGGGTTCAACTGATTAAACATTTCCGGGCAATAACTTCTACAATGATCTACCCTGCCTGAAACTTTTGGCATCTCAAACATACATACAAACTAACTAGCAGCCTTGTTTAGATTCAGATTGCATTTATGGCTGGCCAAATGAAAGCCTTTATTACGAATTACGCTAGTACTAGAAACAACTGATGTTTGGTGGTAAAATGACAGTTCTTGTTAAGCTTGTATTTGTAGTACTCAGAATGATAAAATAAATGATAAAGCATGACAGCCAAAAAACAAAATGTCTTATCTTTACATTGAGAACACAGCCTGTTTTGTACTCTGCTCTAAAGATGGTCATGGGATGAATAGCATGAGGCAGTCTGTTTTTTTAAGACATAATATGTCCAGGGTGAATGCGTCGATGGGAGGGAGGACTTATCATTCAATATATAGCTGTTAAAAAAGCATTGAAACACTGAACAGTCAGATATGTGTGTCAAGCTGGGTAAAAGATGTGTGTCAAGCTGGCTAAAAGATAGTAAACTTGTTGTGAATATTGACAAAACAAAAAGCATTCTTTTTGGATCCAGGCATATGCTTGTTGATGACCCTCAGCTTCATCTTTCAATGTCAGATATACATATTGAGCAGGTTAAAAAAGAAAAACTGCTTGGTGTGCTATTAGATAGTCAACTGTCATTGTCCGATCATAGTGATGGCATTTTAGTGAACATGGATAGACATGCACCTGGGGATAAGTTGATTGGCAACACTAAATTGGCCCTAGTGTGTGAATGTTGTCTGTCTATCTGTGTTGGCCCTGCGATGAGGTGGCGACTTGTCCAGGGTGTACCCCGCCTTCCGCCCGATTGTAGCTGAGATAGGCTCCAGAGCCCCCCGCGACCCCAAAGGGAATAAGCGGTAGAAAATGGATGGATGGATGGATGGGAAGAGGTTTAGCAATGGTCAGGAAGTGCTCCACCTACTTGACATCCTCAACAATGGGTCAAGTCATACAGTCCTTGGTTTTCTGTCATCTTCATTACTGTCCTATAATATGGTCCGCTACGACTAAGTCTGACCTGAACAAACTGCAACTTGTTCAGAACAGAGCAGCTGGACTGGTACTTAAATGTTCTTTGCACACTAATATTTCATATATGCATTCACGCCTGTCCTGGTTATCTGTTGAACAAAAGATGCATTGTAGTTGTCCTTATGTTCTTTAGAACTATCATGTTAGATCAATCACCAGATTACTTTTACAAACAGTTTTTAAAATCAACTAACACACATATACACACTAAGAATGCCAACAATGGCTATTTGGCACTTCCTGCTCCCAGGACCAATCTCCTCAAACATACAGTCATATATAGATGTATATCATTCTGGAATCGGTTGCAATCTCACATTAATCTCTCACAAAGTAAATTGTCATTCAAGACAGCGTTGAAGATACACCTATTGCAGCTGCCCACATGACATTAATGTTTATTACTGGGTTTAACTACCTTTTTTTTAATCTTATGTTGTACTTTTCTTTTGTATAATGTTTGGTAATGTATGTATTCTTTGTATTTTTAATTTGTATGCTCCTATATGGACCCCAGGAAGACTCGCGGTTGCCTTGGCGTCAGCTAATGGGGATCCATTCAATAAACAATAAACAATATGTGGATTAGACGGTTCAGAGAAGGTCAATTTAAGTTCATCTGTCAAGGTTATTGTGCATTTTAGGTTCAACCAAAAAATGTCATTCGGAAGGCGAACATCCCTAACTTTGTGTGACTAATGTATGTTTTTCTAAGTTGGTCTACCTACAAAACCCACAGGGATCAAATACTTATAATACAGCATAGTACATACATAGTATGTTTGTTATTTAAAAAAAGTTTTGATGTTGTCGTTCAAAGTACTTGTTTGGTCATTATTTTGACTGTCATTTAAAGAGATACATGAACACCATGATGTCTCTAAGTCAGGGTGGCCTGTTACGTCGCTCACAAGTAGGGCTACAACGATTAGTCGACATTGGCGTCATTAAAATTTGTCGTCAACAATTATATTTGTCGACAATAGTCGTGACGGCATTACTCATGTTTTTCCGGCCGGAAGTGGTCAGGAATTGTGAGTGTTATCACTCACAATGTTTTTGTGAGTGATAACATGTAAAGTGTGAGGATATTTCCTAAAAACATCAATACCTTACTCAATTTGCAAAGCGGATCTTGTTTTTATGGCAGTACATCTGTGATACGCGAGCATTTAAAGTGGAGACATGATGTCCCACATTTGGAGGGAGGATGCGGACACAGCCTCGGTAAGACTACTGTTAGCTTCTACCTTGCTAGCTAGCTAACAAAAGTGAGACAAGTTGTGTGAAAAATAACTTTAACCATCATTTTTGCCTAAGTCAGCCAACTAAACTTTGTCTACATCAATTCAAGTTTGTTTTAAAGCAGCGTCAATTTGCAATGCCATAAAAAAAAGGCACTTCAACAAACACAGACGTACAGGCAGGCACCAATGTGGAGGTATCATAAGATTAACCATGCAATATTTTAAATAGCCAACATTTTTAAAAAGTAATCAAATATAAAATTCTACACATTGAGTGTATTAGAGTGCTAAAACTGCCAGGAGTTAATCAATAGTCAATATACCAATGTGAAGCTTTTCAAACATCACAAAATGCTTTTCTTTTTTGAGGAAGTTAGATTTTGTGTTTTTTTTGTTCTCATTGCTGCTATTTTAATACACAGCAGTCTGCCTTTCCTTTCTTTTAAATAGACAACATTTTAATAGTCATTGACATTTTTCGTAACAGCTGAATGAGCAGCACATTTACAGCATAAATACATATTGTATTTATACATTAATTAGTCATATTTGTTGTTACTAAGCACATGCCTAAAATAACTTGAGCTGCATTTAATAGTCAATGGAAACAGAGCCATTAAATGTGTACGCTTTATTATCTGATTAGTCGACTAATCGTTAAGATAATCGTTGACTAATCGACTATCAAAATAACCGTTAGTTGCAGCCCTACTCACAAGCGACTGGTCGATCTCAAAGCGGGTGTCTTGTTGATTGCCATGCATTAAAAAAATAGACCTAAAAATAACCTATCATCAATCTTTATGATGACTTCACATTTGTCCCTTGCTTGACACACACGCGAACTGAGGGTCTTATGAGATTACTGCTGGCTAGTGTGAGCTCAGTATGAATTAAAAACGACCGGTAGAAACGCAAGAAACAGTTTTTATTTCAACACAGACTCTCTCAAAAACACTTGCCGTGAAAAGTGTAAGCGCTCAGTTTCTGTCTTCACAATAAAAATGCTGCTCCATCCTGCCTGCGTTAACAAAATAAGGGTCTCCGATTACTAGTGCGCACAAGCCAGCAGGCTGAGGAGTTAGCCTCCAATGTATTTCTTGTAAAGGATCTAAAAACAAGAGGGGAAGCTGGACAAGTAAGAAGCTAAAAACCAACCACTTTCATGTGTTATGGGAAAGGAATTTTTTCCCCTTTACAATGTAAACTCAAAGTTGTGAAACTTATCAGCAGCTACTGTAAATCTTGTCTGATTTCCATCAATACAAGTCATCAGAAGAAGATCGATGCTCAAATTTAACCACAGCAACTTGCCGCGACCGCCCTCATCACTTGCCTTCATGCCCTAAAAAATTGACCATTTATATACACACAGTATATAAATGTATTTATATATATATACACACATACATGTATTGGGGCTGTCAACGTTAACGCGTTAACGCATGTGAGGAACAAAAAAATATTGCCTTATCATAAATTAATAAAAATGAATCACACTATTTGTTATGACCGCGCGTAAACCCAAAAGACGGCGCCTATTGTTACACGGTGCTAAGATAATTGATGAAAGGCAGCCAATTTCACTTCAAATCACACTCTGATGGAACTTTACAATGTTGGCATTGCAGCGACAAACTTTGTAATTGTCGCACAACAAGTTTAAAATAGCATCTTAAAGCAAAGCACATAAAGATTTTCCGCGGGCATTAAAACGCATTTAAAAAGTCAAATACATTTTGCGAAAATTCTATCCATCCATTTTCTACCCCTTGTCCCTATCGGGGTTGCCGTGGTCTTAAATCGCATTAAAAAGCCTTGAATTCGAAGGGCTGCGCTGATAAAATAAAGTCCACTAGTAGTAAGTCGACAGTAAATGAAAATGGACTCAATAACTTTGCAGTCATCGATAAATTGCTACTTCTTTTTTTTTGGCTCCGGCTTACAAACTGCATACAAGAGCTCTTGTAAGGTTTGAAAGCGTGTAAAGCACGTCCTCCGTACGGCAAAATGAAACGGTTCTGGGGGCTCAAACTTTGCCATTCTTTGGTCACTAAAGGTGTGTAGTCCTTAACTGAGACACTATGTCATGTTCAAAAGGAAGCTGACCTTGTTTCATATACCCTCAGCCGTCTCCACTTCAACATACAAGCAGCTAACTTGGCTAACATAAGCAGGACTGGTGACGCAGCTCACGTGACCTACGGTGGCCTAGGATGGACAAACAAGACCGTTCTCTGCTCGCGCCGATAGCTACATTCACAGTAAGCACAAAAGAACGCTATGCTGGCAAAGTTTTCCTGATTTAATGTTGCCAATATAAGTAGCACAGTTAAGTTAAACATATGCCTTATGCCAAAAGGAAAGTCATCGCATGTAGGGCAGCCAACATCTGTGGAGACCAAGTCCTGCAAGAAGATGTCATTCATATCACCAAAGCAGATTCGTCGTACAATACCTTGCTTGGATTTTACTGACGTCATGTCTGGCTCATGTCGCCCATTAAACATGCGTGATGGTCCAGCTCGCTTTGTTCTCAATGGGTATTAGGCGTGATTTTTCCTTTCTTGAAGCAAAACACCCTAGTACGAATCGTTAAAATCACGAAAAAGGATAAACGTTCCTCGAGAGGCAATCAAAAAGGGCGTAAGACTGCAAGATTTTACTAAATAACGACGAGAGGATTCAGGGTGCGGATTCAAAGAATGCATGATTTTGCAGCGATCACTTCATTAAAAAGGTTTGTTTAATATTATTTTAACGTTTTGTATTCCCCATTTAAGTATTATCTTGATACTGTTTGTATTTCTTAAACACGTTTGCTCCGAGCGTTTCGAAAAGCACCAACTCGGCGTGTCTAAATAAAAGAAAGCAAATGTGAGCAAAATCTAAAAGCTTTTACCAAAAGCAACAATCATAAATGAAGCTTTCAGCACACACACAATGTTGAAATCTATAGTTATATTTTGATAAAGACAGGAAAAAAGACGCTACTCGTAAACCTTGCATGCAACAGCATGCATGGCTCATTTAGACCTGAAGTTAAGTCATTAAATGCAACCACACCTGAGCAAAACAATGCATATTTATCCGGGAGAGTTTTGATACCAATTTCCTTGACACAGCCACACACAAAGAAGTTGTAGACATCCATGCTTTTCCAAGTTTCCACCTGTTTTGTCGTGTATAATGGCTTTTGGAGCACAATAGTTCGATATGTCCCACCTCCCGATATGTCTGACGTATAATCCTTGATATCACTCGACAAATCTTTTTTAATAAAGTATAGGGATCTATTCCATTGCATAGTTAGATTTGTGTGCTTGTATTTGCATTTTACAGAAAGATTTAAGCCTCTTTTGTACACAAATAGTTTGCGCGCTGCTTGGTGTACAAAAGTCATCTTAGCTTGGTTGATCACCACTGGTTTTCAATGCCGGGAAAAAGTCACATGTTGGTGTACAAGCAATACCTGGAAGAGGCAAATCTACAGCAAGCATGAACCAACTGTACTACACAAACATGAGCATCAACTTGCAACTGCATACTGAATGTGAATGTATTTTGCATCCTGGAGAACACTGGACATCTGTAAGTAATCACAACAAGCTCGGGTAGCATTGTACCAAAAAGAGAGACCAGCATTGTGATCTGAAAAAGGTAGACAAACTTGTTTGTTTCAAAAACTGTTTAAACTAAAGAAGAATATGTTAAGTTGTTTGAGTGTGTTTTCTACATTATCTATTAGTAACTGTACATTGTTTGCAATATTATTGCAAACGGCAAAGACTTTCAAAATGTGCACTTAATTTTTACTATCCTTATTTTCACCAAGTATTGAGCAAATCAATGATTTGCAGTTCAGTAATACATTTAAAAAACGTTTCTGTATGACATTCTGACTACCAAATTGCATTTGTACCCAAATATTGGGGTATTTTCTTCAGCAAATTTTATTTATGCAAGCAAGTAATAACCCGTGATTAATCATAGGTTTAGAGTGTGATTAATCTGATTGAAAAAATCACTTGACAGCCCTAATATATATATACCGTATTTTTCGGACTATAAGTCGCAGTTTTTTTCATAGTTTGGCCGGGGGTGCGACTTATACTCAGGAGCGACTTATATGTTTTTTTTTCCTTCTTTATAATGCATTTTCGGCAGGTGCGACTTATACTCCGGTGCGACTTATACTCCGAAAAATACGGTACACATATACACACACACACACACACACACATATACATATATATATATATATATAAAAATATAAATATAAAGACAGACAGACAGGAACTGTACGATTGGTCTTTACACTTTTGACGGCAAGTGTTTAGGAGAGAGAGTCTCTGTTGAAAAAAAAAGTGTTTCTCGCATTCCTGCCGGTTGTTTTTTTCTTCTTACTGAGCTCATACCAGCCAGTGGTCATCTCACAAGACCCTCGGCTGCCATTACAAGGAGTAGGACAACGCAGAGTTTATTTAATCCTACCCCTTTTCCATTTAATAGTAAATACTAACACAGTTGTTCACTTCCTGTTCTCAATTTGTACACAATGTATATCCATAAATAATAAAGTTCTCAATAAATAGTTAAATAAGTTGCTAAATAAGTATCTTATGTAAATAAATTAATACTGATAAACTAAAGGTCTTAAGTGTTGTGCGTACATACAAATGTTTTGAATTAGATCTTTCTCTAAGGTTATTCTTTGTTTGGATTGGATTAAATTTAGATGCATAAGGTTCTAAATCGATGATTTTAATCTACATTTAAAACACTTCTCTTTAGTCTGATAATATGTATTGGATATGCTTTGGTGCAAATTTTGCATATATTTTGCGTCACAGTCACATTTACAACACGTTTGAGTCTGCAAGATGTTCGTTTGTGGAGGTGTTCCCAGTTTGCAAATAAAACTACACCCCAACGACCACAAAAGAAACACGGTTAAATATATATATATTTTCAAAACACTACTAAAAACTATATTAGGTATACCTACACACTCTCCGATCGATACAGAGCAGCAATTAAAAAAAGATGATGTATCAGCATTTATGTCACTGCATGTCATGCGTTAGTGTTATTATACGCATACGAATATTAGATAAAATAATACTTAAGACTACCTTCTCTTGTTTCCTCAAACTCAGCTGGTCTCATAAATAGCTCCTCGTCTTCCGGGTGATAGATTTACATCATGTTCAAATAGGTACGTCTATCTTGCTGTAATATTCCATTATAATGTTTTATTATGTTATATGTAATCATTACTTCTTATTCTTATTTTATCATATTTGATTTCACTTTATTTGCAATATCTTTGTTGTTGGATCATGCTATATGCCTATTTTTATTGTACTGTTTGTATTTTAACAATGTGAAGCACTTTGTGAGCTCTCTCTGTGAGAAGTGCTGAACAAATTTATACCTGCATTGTCCTTTCTATCCTTACACTTTCCATCATTGTAATTGAGCTACTGTGTGGGAACAATTTCCCTTGTGGATCATTAAAGTTTGTCTAAGTCCAAGTCTAAATAAAATGTACTCACTTAAATCACAAAACCCCTTGGGCAGAGGCATCCAAAATGGTGTGCAAGCTCATGCCCAAATGCATTAACTTTATGATTTGATGCTTTGGCATTGTTTAACATGAGTATCCAACATTGTAACAACAGTTATAAGTTCGAACAAAGGACAATCATCATAGGTCCCCTTTAACGCAGTTTCATGCAGATCTTTTTGTTTATAGAAAAGTACTTCAGCACACAGCAAAATCTCTTTGAAGAACATCTTAACATTAATTCCATGCAACAGAGCCATATAAGTCATGCTTCATTATCTTTAAAAACAAAAGAAAACAGAAAATCAAGAGTGTTCTCTCCAAATGTCCTAAGGCTATGTGAAAGCTGCAGATCTAATACAACCAGTGAATGCAAAAACAACTTACATCACTAGTTCACAATGTGAAAACACGAGTACATAAAATTGGAAGGATGGCTATCCAAGCCTCCACTAAAAGGGAAAGGACACTGAGTGACAATAACTGGGAAATGACATTCAAAGACATTGAAAAGGAAATCACTTATAAACAGAAGTAATTCTTACAGTATAGTAACTTTTAAGGACTGAGAAAGTGATACTAACTGTTCGGTCTCATCAGTGAATCAAACAATAAGACCATAAATTGCTGACAAAGCTATCACAGAGCAGTCATGGATGGAATTAGGATGATGGATTTATTTTGAGATTATATGACAGTTACATAAATGTGTGCTCTTGTTCCATCCATCTATTTTCTACTGCTTATTCCCTTGTTGTCGAAAACAAATATTTCATGTACCTTAGTCAAATGACTGCACTCTATTAAACTTATCCATACAGGGGGCAACAGCAGTATTAAAACATGTAAAGAAATTACAACAGTCACTGTCAGTTGCATGTAAATCCAGACATTATCATCATTAGAATTACTAATGTCATGTTTCACTATTTCGCTATATCACACAGTTTGTATTGATATACTTTTTGACAATTATTTTGACACACTAAAACATGAAATAGACTGACAGACAAAAATGGCAGCATTACAATAAAACTCCCCCTTTTTTAAAAGAGTGGTACATGGATAAGGTAAAAACACAATACATTTTGAAGAGAATTTGGATAAAGGGGCTAATACATGAATTTATTACAGTTTGAGTTACAATGTTTTCAAAGCAACTGTCCACCCCATTCATCCATCCATCTATTTTCTACCGCTTATTCCCTTCGGGGTCGCCACATAATAATATTAATAATGACACATCTCAAGTGTTTGTCATCCTTCATAAATCAGGAAGTAGCCTGCAAACTGAATTAAACTAGCACAAATACTTGGCTGCTGGTCATAAAAGGTATTACGAAAACAGAGCATTCAATTGAACAGTACTGTTTCTGTTAATTGCTAAATCTTGCATAGTTCTTCTATTGATGGCTTGCTTTTAAGTGCGCAGCTAATCTATTTGTAATACATTGTACTATAGTGTGCATTGTGATGACAATCAAGGTATGCAATTTGGCTTTTTGAACTGCATTTGCAAAAATAAAAAAATTGAAAATAATGTGGTCCAGAACATTTTGGTAGGGGTTTTTGTTTTTTCTTTGAGAATTGAGGATTTTAGGGAGTAGCCACTGGCTTTCTGCAGTTAACTATCTTTTAGGCCTTATCAGTGTTTTCCTACCAAGCACTCCCTAAAAAGGACCCGATTGGAAAGCATTTCACTATTAGGAGGATGCCAAAACTTATGTTATTTTTGACTTTCTAAAGTTTATACATGTCCAATTGCTTATAGAAGAGAACAATCTGAATATCATATGTCTGCAGATGTAATGAGGTTGCACAAAACCTGGTATGCTCTGAGGCATACCGTAAAGGGCTATTCAGCTTTATTTGAAACTAGAAACCCATCTTCTACTCGTGAAAACTTCCAATTCTCCTGCCTCACCCAAAAAAATTGTCAAATACAATATATACTGTACACTCACCTGCACCGTAGAGCTGATTTCAGCAGCAAAGCCTCCAGTTATAGGGGCCTCATGACTTATGAGCAAACGTCCAGTTTTCACCACAGACTGCAAGACAAATATTTAGGTTACTGAATTGTTCTTTAAAATGCATCAGCACGGAAAACGTGTGAGGCTAATTGACATATCAAAATTAAAATAAAACATCCTCATTACACAGCTGTCCCATAAAATATATATCACCTATTTATTTTGTATTCCGTTTCAACTAGACAGATAGCACATCACTACATTGTATCGTACATACAGTATATTTACACTGTATACACTATGTGTATCAAAGTACCATCTCTTCAGTGTAGTCACATATAAAAACAAATCATGAAATATTGGCGAGCAGAGATGTGAAGGTTGTACTCAGTTTTGTGAGGTACTATATCCAAACCTTTTCAGATGTAACTTTGCTACATTACAATGTACTTTTTGTCTTAATACCAATAATACAACTACTACTACTACTACTACTACTACGCGTACTACTTCTGCTACTACTACTAGTATTACTTGCACAGTAGTTCTTTACTTGCTGCTTGCCTGTTTACACCAACACATTATGCGATACCACCAGTGCTATAAATGGATGTTTGGAGTTGAGGACAAGCTGCATACTAAGTTATGCTACAACAGCTAGCCAACCTGAAGCTGTTTGACTGTATTGCTTTGTATATGAGCAAAGGGGACATACTAAAAGACTATGAGTCAAGGGCTTATTTAGGTTGGTGCACAGGGTCAATGGGACAATCATGGTTATTAGAGGCCTCAGCATTCTATACACAGCATTTTGGTTTTCTATAACCCAACATTACTGCAGGAGGATGCTTCTGCTCCACCCGTTATCTACCACAGCAAAAAACACAAACAAAAAAGCCCCACAAAAGCAACAACACTGTACTATAATCTAATCCACCCACGCATGCACGCACGCACACTATAATATAATCTAATCCACTTGTCACTGGTCCAGACAAAAACTTTGCAGTTCCCAACTTTAAAAAATAGATTCTCTTTTTCAAGATGTTACTTTTTAGATTGTTTTAACAATTTATGACCATATGAAAAACTGCTTAAGTCGGAACTGGAATGGCAGGCATCCACCAATACTGAATACCTGAGTCCTTTAGAAGCAAAAATAAGTCTGGATGTTCACATTGTTAAGAGTTATTCTTCTTCTTCTTTCGGGTGGAAATATTGTGCGCCTCAGTAATTAAAGACAAATTCCTTATACTATATTAGTGGTTAACAGCCAGATGTTCTTTTTGTATCTATATTTAAACATTTGAGGCAAATAGTTTTAGTCTGTTGCTCACCTAAAGTCTTTGTCAGGAATGTTGAACGTAACAACAGCACTGGAAGACAATAACTACAGGTGCAAACTTTGAGCTTTGATAGAGCTCAAGGACCAGCATACACTACACCGGCTCGCTTATCACAAACCAAACCGTCTGCGTAGCTCGACATGCACCACCAAAAAAGTCAAACCTTTCTAAAAGTGACAGCTATGTATTAGTTCCAGCTCCAGTAACAACCTCCATCTCTTTTTAATTGCCATTGTACACTAGCGACGAAGGTTGCCAATAATCTTAAAAGGAGTCATATTTAGATTTTTTTCCCACATAAAAAACACTTTCTTGTGGTCTACATAAAAATGTAATGGTGGTGCTTTTGTTAAAATGTTACATATAATTTATTTCACAGACCATCTTCAAGCCGCTTTCTGACTGTCTCTTTTGGTTTAGGGGCAGCTTTTTTGCATGTTGAAGCCCTCCTCGAGGCCAGCCCCCTTTGACTACGTCTACACCCCGTCAGCCATGTTGTAGTTTTTAGCGTTTTCATATCAATTCTACTGAAAGATATAAGTTATAATTATGCGCTATGTTTTTAAAAAAATGGCCAAACAGGTCGATGCATGTGCATATAAGAGGGCAATCTGCCCCACAAGAGAATAGAGAAAAATAAGGAACTTATAGAAGACAATTCTTGACTAAGACTAAATGAAAAGGGCAGAGTCACATATGGCGATATTTGCTGACGTAACTAAGGCAAACTACGTCACTAAAGTCTTAAATTCTAAACGGCTTGATTGGAGCATATTTTAAAGAAAGCAAGATTGTTTTATAAATATCTCTGCCATGACTCCATGGTTTGATTTCAAATGCTCAGGATTATGGGGAATCCCAAATACACAAACACATGTACCAACAGGTGAGAAAAGTTGGTTTTGCATATTGGGACTACTTTAACAGGTAAGCAATGTCATGATTTCTTACGGAATTGACTTTGCAGAAAACACTGCCCTTAACACTTTGGCAGAGAATTGCGCATCACATGCTCAATCACGGTGACAAGCTAAAAAGGAGGGGACAGCGTCGTGACAATTGCATTAAATTACCTTTCAGCAGGTCTCTCTCATTGGAAAGATATGTCATTATAAATACAGCAGCATGAACTTTTATTCTTCAAATGTCATCTGATAAAAACAGGATTGTGTCAATGTTTCTAAATATTGTGGGAAAAAAATGTTCAGACATGTCCTAAAATTGTAGGTACAACCAAGAAAATTGTATATTATCTGGCTAGTTTAGCAAGCGTTCTAAAAACAGTGGCGTATACAAAGGGATTCAGAATCTGTCATTTACAATCTAACATGTTTGAAAAAAAGGCAAGACACTGCTATCTTAGTTTAAGTTGTAATTTCAAGCAAGGGTTAGCTGTCACAAAAAAATAACCTGTCAATTTTAAAACTGACATGAGGTTTGTCTACATAGTAATTTTGACCGTTGCCTTAAACTCATAAGATCAGTTAGGGTTTTCAGACTCATCCCCTCGCATTTTACGGTTTGACCCTTTTCGCAAAAGTCGACCTAACCTATACTTGTCACTTGCTTTAAAAGGGGAACTTGACACATATTAGAAGTGTTGAATCAATGTGAAGTCATGGGAAAATATTACAACATTGAGCAGTTTGAGGAATTGAAAAGAGAAAAATGCAGTGTGTAGACGGAGGCTCAGGCAGTAAAATATAAATGTTTTAATAAAAACTCAAGACCCCATGCTGGCAACAGAGTTTCTTCTTACATGGAATTATACCATACACATGAGTTTGTATTTCAATAGCAACACATGCTAAAGATCACTTCTTACAAAGAGCAAAACAGTTGGTTGTTCATAAAGGTAATTATTCAAAAGTGTGGGAGAGATAACTTGTATTACAAGTCGATACAGTGCATCCTATTTTTCCACGTTTACACAAGCTGTGGTGTACTAAATCTTGCTGGACAACAACAGAAACAAATCAACAAAACATGATGCATCAATCTGCCTTTCTCAGCCTTATGAAGCAAGTTAAAATAAAACACTGAGCAAGCTATCAAGGCCTGCCTAAAAGAAACACGATTCAAAAACAATACAAACAAACATTTTTTGGGGGGACTAACAAGTCGAGAGGTTTGGAAACAGCCCTTTTCTATTGTTTTCCAAGACAAGATCAAAAAAACAAAAAAAAACAATTGTTCTTTATCTTTGAAAAAAAAAGAGTTAAGTGCAAATAAATTTAAAAATTACTATGTCAGTACTATGTCAATTTAAATGTCAGAATATGAAAGTGACTTATGGATCAAGTTGTTAACTGTTTCCAAAGTAAACAACAACATATTGTATTAAAATATATTATCTTTTTGACATAAATATAGGCCTGCAAGGATTCATCGATGAATTCTATTAGAAAAAAGCTTAATTTGTATTGTTGCTTTGATGATTCGTTTGATGCATTTAATAAAATAATAATTTGTGTAGGACATTGTTTGCGCTGTATATGCAGTAGATAATCCTCTTTCAATACACAGTACTATCTTTGGTCAAGCACAGCTCACTACAACTCCAGACAACGTAACGCAATGAAGTCTAGTTTTACTTTAAACATAATATGATCCGAAATGTGTCGTCAACATAAAGTAACAATGTATACTGACCCCACTAATGTTGGTTTCACCTGAATGAAATTGATGTAAAATGCTGTCGGTATAATATCATTGTCATGTCAGTCAGGTGCCGCCCCACCCTAAACGCAGAACACAAGCTGTGCATTGGGCTTTGCAGTCTGTGAGGGGTCCCGTTTTGTGTGAAAAAGCAGATATCAAATGTAAATTATTTAATGACAGGGCGTTTCATAAGAAATTCTACCCCAAACGTATTCCTGGCCACGTCATGTTCTGTTACTGATTAGAATATGAAGACATAATTCCCCTTTTAACTTCTGGTGCCTCTCGTGGCGGAGCATTAGTACTTCAAATTCAAAGCACAAGGTCTTGGATTTAAACCCATGTCAGAGATGAAATGTTGTAAAGGTTTTAAAATGATGCTTTATTGATGTTAAAATTGTTTAATACGCTAAACTTCAGCATAGTAATTTTTAAAAAAGTGGATTGTTAACTCTGTTGCTCATAATATTATTCATATGGTGCTGGGATACCCATGACTTCAGCCTTTCAAAGCTCCTCTTGGACCGCCAATTTTTGACCTCAGTATTTGTCAAATCCTGTTTACGGCACTGTGTGACCTGTGTGTGTGTGGCAGAAACAGCGGAGTGCCAGGAGAGATGGCTCCAATCAAAGGGAGAACGAGAGCAAAGGGCCCATAGAAGATGAGAGAAGCTGTCAAAGGTTTAGGTGAATTTAAAACACAAGAAGACAGACATCGTGGTGAAATGTTTGCACTGTCAAACAGAGCTGGAATTTCACTATAGCACTACATCAATGATGCAGCCCGTTCCAAGTACCGGTAAGCATCATACGTATTTAAGAGTAACAAACAACCAGAAATAAGGTCTATTTTGGTAGCTTACGCCATTTTACTTTTGGGTTGTATAACAAACTAATGTTTTATTCAGACACATGTGAGGACATGTTAGCATCTACAGTTTGTATGTTAATGCTAAAAATATATCTCATATTCAAAAAAATCACTCCTCCAAATAATACCTTTGCAAATGTCTGTTTAAATTGTTAAATACATTGTAACTCAATTTAACATACGTTATCAGAGTATTTTTGTTTAGCTTGTGCAAATGGGATAGGCTCCAGTCCCCCGACCCTCTGACCCCGAGAGGGATACAAACTGGATGGATGGATGGTTCTTTATTTATTATATATTCCTAAATTTAGGCTACACTGATTTTCTTTTTACTTAAACTTTTTTTTAATTTAATATGAGTAATAAGCAATTTCAATGGTATGTGCTTCTATAAGAAAAAAATAATATTCTCATCCTTGTTTATTTAAACTATTTTCCCGAAAAGATGCATTGAGGCCGCAAAATGTGTTTTATTTGATAACTCAATCCAAAAAAACAGATTACTGGATATAATGTTGATATAAATAATCAATAACTGTAGCCAAGCCTTAATATATATGATAATATGATAAGACCCGTTTTTGGCAAAATATGTTTTGAAGACAAAAACAAAGACAGAATGAATTTATAAATCAATCATGTTTTCAATATCAAATAAATCATATATCATTCACGATATTTTATTTATCACAATTTTCAGTTGCTTGACAATCTTCAAACAAGTTTTGCTACTGGTATTTTTGTCATCTAACCAAAGGTTGAGCAATATTAAACATATGCATTAAGTAAGGACATGTCAGTATTTGTACTATGTAATGTGACGCAAATCAAATATTCCAAAACAAAATGTCTGCTGTGTTGAAGATATTGGTTATTTTTTACAAAAATGTTTGAAACTATACTTTTACAGAGTACCTTTGTCAAACTCAGCAGTGAATGATAGACAAACCAAATACATGAACAGAAAGCATTACAAAATCATAAAATAGAACATGTGAAAGTCTCATGTAGGTGTGATCCTGGACAAACTGGATGACATAACATACAATCCTAATAAGTGCTTGTACCATATCATGCTACTAGAAGAAACACTAGAGAAACTGAAGACGAATGAGAGAGAGAAATGGCTGGGACTTGAAGTCAAGTCAATTTTACTCATTTACTCTCATAAGCAAGCACTTGGCGACAGAGGCAAGGAACAACTCCCTTTAGGGAAGCAAACTCCGGCAAAACAGAGGCTCTGTGGGGTAACCGTCGGTCTCGACCACTTGGGTTGAGATAAGAGAGAAAGTGTAGAAAGACAGATGTTATCTAGAGAAAGAACATAGGACAGAGGGGTTTCGTGACTGTGGAAGGGACGAGAGACAATATTCACGACAACAGCCATATCAACATGATGACACAATGATGGTCATCATTCTCTATCAGGGGATTTAAATTATTGTTACTCCTGTCCATCTGCTCTTGCATGCATTTGCACTGATGTGTTATACTGATGATGACTGAAGGTGGAACACTATATTTTCCTCTAGCCTCTGCCCTTGCTTTTGTTATTGATGAGTGGCGGTAGCTCGAGAGGGCAGCAGCTCTGGTGGCTGGTGACAAGATAGCAGAGTTGTTTCACAGACTGCAGTGAAATGTCTTGTTTACTGCCATTTTGAAACACACCCAAAGTAATGAGCAACATGGAGTTTCATCCTGCCATAGCCCCACCATCCATTCTACATCTACAGTACGTTCCATATCTCTTTACATCAGGTTGTCTCTGCTTTCACATCTAAATCACTCCTCTGCGCTGTGGTTTGTCTCATCCTTGTGTTTTTCTCTTGAGTCCTTCTTTCATTGATTCTTCGAACCATTCATTTAGCCTGCTTTTGTGGAGTCTGTCCTCAGTTGCAGCACACATACCACAATGTGGCCTCACCAAGGTTGGCAGTCAATCACCTGGCATGCCCTCAAAGGTTAAGGTCAAAACTGTCACTTTCCCATGGAATATATACCCAGTCGCACACATAGGCTGATGAGAGCTTTTCAGAGCCAATTGCAACATGCAGCCAGACACACAATCATGCTCTTGTATATATGAAGCACACACCCTTGAGTGCAAACACAAATGGATTTTCAGGAGCAGCTTATTATAAGTTGATTTATGACCGTGAATTGCAAAACCTCCTGCTGTCTTTGGATATTTGACTGCCAAGATCTGGGTATTATCAAAAAGACAGCTTTAAAGTTTAAATATGAATGCCCCTTTGGCACAACATCGCTATTAGATTTACAAATAGTTTTTAAAACGCATTGGGTGAATTAAATTGAAAACGATTAAGAAACTTTTCTTTTAGTAATCGACTTAAAAACTGTGGTGACAAAAATAATGTGCACCTTGCTTCCCTTAAGGGTTATCTCCCCTTTTCTTCAGCTGTCAACCAAATAGCAACAAGAAGTGAATGTTTAGCCCAATGTCACAATTTTCGCCTTTGACTGACCCTAAAATTGTCTGGCAGTGACAGGGTCCATACTTTAGTGATATCTATGACAAACAAGAGTAGTAAAAACATTTGACTAATGGCTTAAGACTTTAAATTGGTGCTCAGTGGTTAATAAAAGTAGGTTAATGCTTGGTAGACTTGAGGGCCTGCTAAATTACAGCACTGAGAGGGAGGGAAGGCAAGAGGTAACACAAGCACTTGTTTCAGTGTTGTATAACCACTTAATCTCTTTCATGACTGACAGTGAAGGAAGTTGTGAACCAGAAAGTGGAAGAAAAGGGTGAGGAAACAAGAAAAATGGAATATAAGAAAAAGCAAAAAACTGCCTAACACTGGGCAGAGGGCCAAGCCAGCCTTTGGAGTAGTAGCATGCCAGGAGACCTCCAACTCAAATAACTACCATTCTATGAAAACTAGTAACCAGTAACACCATGAAACACACAGACTGCTTTTCTCCCCTACACCATCAGAGTCCTGCCAGTGCAGTGGTGTGTATGACTGCTACACTTGTGCATCTTTCGGGGTACCGGTATATCACATGTTCTAAATCTAAAATGTATGAGCGGATGGTAGCGCTAAACAATATATCCATTTACACTCTTAAGAAGTCAAAAAAGTAAATCCTAGAGGGCTATTTGCTTTAGATTAGGACTGTCAAGTGCTTGAAATGTATTATGAGAAATAATTGCAGGATTTGTATGGTTAACTCATAATTAATAACTTAATATAAAAAGGTATGTTTGTATTTTTAACATTTATTTTTTTGACAATATAACGAAGGCACCCATCTAAACCCACAGACGGCGAAGCCATGTCTGTGCGACTTAGTGTTTTAATATGTCACACAGATTTCAACATAGATTTTTAACAATATGTGCACCATTTATTGGCTGCCTCATAGCAAAAGCGAACCAGTACCTCGAGGGCAAACTCACAGTAGGCCATTCATATCGTGTTGGACTTAAGATACGATTTACCCTCCCTTTCCTGGCCCCCATTGGCTTGCCGTCACACTATACATATGTACTTGAGCCTGTTGGCTCATACCGTAGCGTTTCGAAGTTTACAGCTTCACTCTAGCGCAGATTTTTTCTGGGGGGTGAAGGGTTGGGTTTTTTCTAAGCAAATTGTACATATTTTTGCCCTAAATTAAGCATGTTTAAAACACAAACATGGTTATATAAACTATGAATATCAATAATACAGTTATATTGTCTACTAGATGAGATCATACCAATCAGGGTTGACTGTTCAGTATTGTGGCCACTGATCGGCTCAGCCTTAGGCTGCATTACTATATTGGATTTAATGAGTGTAAATGTCAATATGTGGGAGTTATTTCACATCTAGAGCGTTCTCATAATGTTAAAAACGTATATAAAGGCTGTTAACAGTTTATTTAGGCTCCAGCTATGATAATATTTTTATTATTTTTATTATTTAATGGATAATTAAACATTCATACTTACCAGATAATGATTAGCAGCAATCAGGTTCGGAACCAATTAACATCAATTAACGAGGGATTACAGTACTGCAATTTATTTGACTGTGGATTTTTTTCAAGTCTTATTTCAAATAGTTCTGATACATTTTCAAATCTTGAATTGGAAAAGAAAAAAATAACAGGCAGTAACAGAAAAATATGCTGATTGAGCAAGAGAAAGGAAATAAAAAAATGTATTACACAAAATATTCAGAACACCCTGGATGTGACAGCTATCTTTTCCCAACTGACCTGTTTAACTAATTTATAGCTAACAGTGAGAGGATCTGGAGAATCCCTTGGCAACAAGAAATCTGGTAGCATGCACCTTGGATCCCGTGCTGATGATTTCACAGACTGTGCCTTTTTCAAACAGTTCTATCAAGCCTACAGGATGACCTCAATGATCTCAACATGCCTACAACTCTTGCCAGGGCTTTGTCATTTCAGTGGAAAAAAGACCTTCTAATCGGAAGACTCTGAAAATACTATTGGGTTTATTTATAACCATAAACCGGGAATTTCCATCACATCAGTATCATTAGGAACTAAATGGAGATTACTGATTAACCAAAAACATGCATCATTACACAAATTCACTTAAAATGCCAGATTATAAGGTAATTTGTTCTTTCTGTGTAAGATAATAAGGTGACTGCTACTGTCTAGTTGTTCTCTTTCCAAAGCAGTTCAACTGCATGGTGTAACAGTGAAAAAGATTGAATGACAAATGAGTTTGTAAGATTCCTAAAATTGTAAAATGTTTACTCAGAATATTAGCATATTTGAGGAAGTTATACATTGAGACAGAGTTTGAAAGCCCCGGGGGGCTTATCTAAAAAAATAAATTATTATTATTTTTTTTTTTCATAAAGAAATACAGTCAGGTGTGCTTACGGACTGTATCCCTGCATACTGTATTGATCTATATTGATATATAATGTATATATTGTGTTTTTTATGTTGATTTAATAAAAACAAAATATATATATATATATATATATTTTATTTATTTTTTCTTGTGCGGCCCGGTACCGGTGGTTGGGGACCACTGGTCTACAGTGCTCAGTGCTAACGCTGTAACTACAGACATAGACAACAATAAGAAGAATGGACGGAATGGGGTCTAAATCCCTTTCCACTTTCTTCCTGTGCCATTCTCTCTTACTTTAATTGTTTCCAGTGTAAGTGACAGCAGGCCAAAGATATTACAATCATTGTGGTAGGCCAGCACGCACATGCTGGCTGACACTCCTCAATGCAAAAGCTGGAATGATGGAAGTTAGTCGTCTAATCGCTAACAGGCCACCTAAATCATCCTGATTCAGCTCCAAATTCAAGCCTTCAGTCATTTTACTGCTGTACTGGGTGTCAAATCAGTCCAAATAATCTCAAACTAAGTATACTGTATCAAAGATAGTTATTATACTTGAATATGCTCAGCCTATTTAATGATAGGAATTTCATATAAACAATGTAATTCTGGGCACGCGCTGTATAGTTAAGAGTTTGCGTGGACAGGAGCAGCAATTTTGTTTGTGGACGATAGGCAAATAGACTAAATTTGATTGTTTGCAGTAAATACAGCATGAATTACAAGGAGACTAAATAAATGCAGGAGTTATTTAGTACCTATTTTTTTTTATTTTTAATCACCCCAGATTAGTGAAAAGGTTTAACTTCAAATTGTGCATCTAAAGACTTTTAGTGTCGAATAGCACACATACTTTAACACCACTAACACCCCCTACAAAAAATGTTACTATTCATAATTTCTATTTAAGTTACGGTACTATATACAAACCCTGTTTCCATATCAATCAATCAATCAATCAATGTTTATTTATATAGCCCTAAATCACAAGTGTCTCAAAGGGCTGCACAAGCCACAACGACATCCTCGGTACAGAGCCACATAAGGGCAAGAAAAAACTCACCCAGGTGGGACGTCGATGTGAATGACTATGAGAAACCTTGGAGAGGACCGCATATGTGGGTAACACCCCCCCATCTAGAGTTGGGAAATTGTGTTAGATGTAAATATAAACGGAATACAATGATTTGCAAATCATTTTCAACCCATATTCAGTTGAATATGCTACAAAGACAACATATTTGATGTTCAAACTGATAAACACTTTTCTTTTTGCAAATAATCATTAACTTTAGAATTTGATGACAAAGAAGTTGGGAAAGGTGGCAATAAATACTGATAAAGTTGAGGAATGCTCATCAAACACTTATTTAGAACATCCCACAGGTGTGCAGGCTAATTGGGAACAGGTGGGTGCCATGATTGGGTATAAAAACAGCTTCCCAAAAAATGCTCAATCTTTCACAAGAAAGGATGGGGCAAAGTACACCCTTTTGTCCACAACTGCGTGAGCAAATAGTCAAACAATTTAAGAACAACGTTTCTCAAAGTGCAATTGCAAGAAATTTAGGGATTTCAACATCTACGGTCCATAATATCATCAAAAGGTTCAGAGAATCTGGAGAAATCACTCCACGTAAGCGGCATGGCCGGAAACCAACATTGAATGACCGTGACCTTAGATCCTTCAGACGGCACTGTATCAAAAACCGACATCAATCTCTAAAAGGATATCACCACATGGGCTCAGGAACACTTCAGAAAACCACTGTCACTAAATACAGTTGGTCGCTACATCTGTAAGTGCAAGTTAAAGCTCTACTATGCAAAGTGAAAGCCATTTATCAACAATATCCAGGAACGCCGCCGGCTTCTCTGGACCCGAGATTATCTAAAATTAACTCATGCAAAGTGGAAAAGTGTTCTGTGGTCTGACGAGTCCACATTTCAAATTGTTTTTGGAAATATTCGACATCGTGTCATCCGGACCAAAGGGGAAGCGAACCATCCAGACTGTTATCGACGCAAAGTTCAAAAGCCAGCATCTGTGATGGTATGGGTGTGCATTAGTGCCCAAGGCATGGGTAACTTACACATCTGTGAAGGCACCATTAATGTGAAAGGTACATACAGGTTTTGGAACAACATATGCTGACATCTAAGCGCCGTCTTTTTCAAGGACGCCCCTGCTTATTTCAGCAAGACAATGCCAAGCCACATTCAGATTCACATTCACCTGTTACAACAGCGAGGCTTCGTAAAAAAAGAGTCCAGACCTGTCTCCCATCGAAAACGTGTGGCGCATTATGAAGCGTAAAATACGACAGCGGAGACCCCGGACTGTTGAACGACTGAATTTCTACATAAAACAAGAATGGGAAAGAATTCCACTTTCAAAGCTTCAACAATTAGTTTCCTCAGTTCCCAATCGTTTATTGAGTGTTGTTAAAAGAAAAGGTGATGTAACACAGTGGTGAACATGCCCTTTCCCAACTACTTTGGCACGTGTTGCAGCCATGAAATTCTAAGTTAATTATTATTTGCAAAAAAAAAATAAAGTTTATGAGTTTGAACATCAAATATCTTGTCTTTGTAGTGCATTCAATTGAATATGGGTTGAAAAGGATTTGCAAATCATTGTATTCCGTTTGTGGACAAAGGGGTGTACCTCGCACCATCCTTTCTTCTGAAAGACTGAGCATTTTTTGGGAAGCTGTTTTATACCCAATCATGGTACCCACCTGTTCCCAATTAGCCTGCACACCTGTGGGATGTTCCAAATAAATATTTGATGAGCATTCCTCAACTTTATCAGTATTTATTGTCACCTTTCCCAACTTCTTTGTCACTTGTTGCTGACATCAAATTCTAATTTTTATTTGCAAAAAAAAAAAGTTTATCAGTTTGAACATCAAATATGTTGTCTTTTTTAGCATATTCAACTGAATATGGGTTGAAAATGATTTGCAAATCATTGTATTCCGTTTATATTTACATCTAACACAATTTCCCAACTCATATGGAAACGGGGTTTGTAAATGTCCTAATATTAACCTATATAATGAAAAATGTAAAAATAATGTAAAACTTATATAAACTAAACAATATTCTGGGTTTCATTTAGACTTTTCCAAAATCAGTTTTGTCTTATAAATGTTTCAGATTCATTATGGTTCGGCTGAGATTTGATTCCACTGTACCTTACAAATAGTTTCAGTATCCCATGGCAGGATAGTACGAAGGTCGATGAGCTCGCAAGAAACTCCAAGTTTCTCCTGAGCCATTGTGGCCACTTCCTTCATCACGTGAACCTTATTGAAAGAATACAAAAAAATCAAAACACCATATAACATGTCATGATACTTTGTTGATACATTGTGTTTCTTTCGTCATTATTATTCATAAATAATAATAAATACAAACATTTTTATTATAAATAATTTTGTTTTTAGAGGTGAAAAGAGTCCTCGCACAAAAACTGTAAAGAAATTCAGGCAAATATTTTTTCTGTTTAGGATCACAAGTTTCACTATGTGTTCAAATTGCTTTCCTTCTCGCTCAGCTTGGAAGGCAGGGTAGATGAAGAGTAGTGCAGTAGGAAACAAATAAATGCGTTTCAAAACGGAGTTCCATTGTTTCCCCTACTTTACTGGACCATCTATCTTGCCAAATCCTTTAAGAACAATACGGACTATGAGAGGCACGTTTTCTTCCAATGTCCGTCAGCCCACCTCCCAGGCTGCAGGTACATTCGGGCCTGGATAAGCCAGATAAAGTGGCTGGGAACAATCAAACTGAATCTGACTCCTGGTGACTAACAGGCTCTGTGATATCAAATCTCTCTAATGAAAGGACCATCAACAATGGAAAGTGTGCTGTAGACATTTCCGGTAATAGATGAAAAGCTAAACACAGCTGGGTGTTGTGGAGACATCTATGTAGATATATTGTCTAAGCATGCCAGCTGAGAGACCCTGCAGCGACACAGGAGGCTTGTAATAGACAAAGTAAATCCACTGGTTTTGAGGCTCATATACTGTATTGTTGGTCTAACTTCTTTTTTCCTGTGTGTGGAAAATATTCTAAAGATAGATGGCAACCTAACTACTCAGCACAGCCTTAGATTCTGACAATGATGCTTAAGATCACCTACCTGTGTCCCCCAGGCAACCAAAGTGACATCACTTCCTTCCTCTAAAACTTCAGCCTGTGAGAGTGGTATAGTGTAGGCCTCTGTAGGAACCTGTTCCACTGCAAAGACACAAAGACAGGCCAAGATATACTATTACAGTTAAACTAGTTGACGTCGACCAACTAATCAAGTTCTAATTTACCTTGTTCTTTTTTTTTTTACTAATACGTGTCCGCTCTGTCGATGTCTCTGGCATGACTTTAACCCACACTCAAATATGTTATTGACAGACAAGAAATACAGCTGAGTAATACTCCTTGACTGTACCTACCTACTCATTGAAAAGACGATACTATACTATGCATTATTTTCAATCCTTAATTTTCAACACCAGTTATATTGTTGAGGGTCATTCAATCAACAGTGAGAGGCAGGATCCACTCTGAACGAATCACCAGTTAACCACAGGTCTAGCACGTAGTAGGTTGGCAGTTCTTCAGGTTTTTTTTCTTACAAAAAGGTAAACAAATATCCAAATGTGCTACTGTTAGTTAAAAGAATATATGAATGGAATGGAAAAGTCAAGGTTATATGTTACACGATTCATATAGCAGCCCACTACATGCCAGCCTAATCAGGATGTACGGTTTTCATACTGTGGTGTGGTAAGCCAAACTGTATTGTAGGGCTGTGAGATTATATGACCATGATTGGTGACTGGGATACATTTCCGGTTGATTACGATGAATAGCTGTGACTATATAAACGTGTTCAAACATGAGAGAAATGTCTGAGACAACAGGCAATCAGTCAACCTTTTCCTGCTTCACTTCCAGGTTAAAGTTTCTGCAGAAGGGAAAAAAATGACTGAACTTGGGAACTAAACGCAGAGCTAAGGGCAGCGAAATAAATGTCCTTTGTGACTTTGAGTTATCCTCCAAAGATTTAGGTTACCGTATTGATGGGAAAAAAGCTAACTTAACATCGGTTGTATGGCGGTGGTCTGGGTCACCAAAGTGATGCGGAGCATATGAAGTCGATGTACAAGGTACAGTATGTACAGTTGATGCAGTCAGTACCCTTAAAAATAAGGCAACACAATAAATGTGCTTAATCATTTGAAGAAGTACCAACTACTACTATGCTAGCAGTGAGGCCACACCTGACCAATATTTTAACCTGAAACTATCTGTATTGTTATTAAAGATGATGCACATTTGCAAATAACAATAATGTTAACAGCATATTTAGCATACTAATATAAAAATGGTAATGTTTAAAAAATGTTTACTTTTTGAAAAAACTTCACTACTCCAGATAGGGTCATTTGCATCACTGCACAAAAACACTCAGGACTGTAAAATAATGTTCACTATTATTTTATATTTTTCTACATTTGTTTTACCATTGAGGAAAACATTTTACAAATTATTTTTCTATGTTTACCTATTTAATTTGCTTAGTTATTTACTTTGTATATTGATAACACTTTGAACTAAGCTCTGGTTTATTTAGTTTTATGTACAGATGTTTTAGAGAGGGCAGGTTTCATACATTAAAAAAAAAAAGTGATGATCAAGATTTGATGATATGAAAAAATATTGTGTCATATTTTTGCCATATCGCCCAAACCCAGTGAAAACACGGTTTAAAAGATATTCACAACCACATTCAGACCACTGTGAAATTAAAGGGGACCGATTATGCCAAACCATTTTTTTACCTCATGGTCCAAAAAACTACCATTACATATTATGTAGACTACAAGGAAGGGTTTTAAATGTAGAAAAAAAATCATATTACCCCTTTAAGAGTATTCAGTTAACCTAAAAGTACATGCTTTGGGGTGTTGGGGAATAGTCAGAGTACTCAAGAACACACACAAGCAAAGGGAGAAGATGCTTTACATAGAACAACTTCAGCCAAGACTCAAACCCGGATCCCAAACCACCCTGTGAGCCAATAGTGCCTACCAATGCTCCACTAGGCTGCATTTATTTATTTTCTATATGTCATTATTGGTTTTTATTAAAACGATCGGAGACATGCAGACTCAACACTTATGAGGGTTGAAACAGACACATCAGACATATTGCGGTTACCAAAAAGATACTAGGATTCCAAAAGAACTAACTTTAATAATACAACATTTAAACCACTAATGGAATGACAAACCAATCTAACCAAAATTTCTACAGCAGAACATTTTATCTGGCCCATTTCAAAGGCTTCCACAAGATTTTTCCATAACTCAGAAAAGACATAATGTACTTTAATCAGCCAAACATAATGTGTGAATAACAGGGTTTGATACCAACTTGTCCAAAAGCGGAGGCTTCAGGAGTTTCCTATCAAATAAGCACTGTTTAGGCTAGGGTATAAACTTCACAGAAAAAATAACAACAAACTATGTATTGCAGTGAATTCACCTGGGTTATTCTGTGACAACATGCAAATAGAACCATTTCCAAGTGTTCTTTACAATTACAGCTTTAAACCTAATTCCTGTGATTGTTCCAAGCTTTTAGAAGGGTACTGCATTTTTATTGGAATTTTGCCTATTGTTCAAAATCATTATGAGAGACATGACAGAGTTAAAGTTAAAGTTAAAGTACCAATGATAGTCAAACACACACTAGGTGTGGTGAAATTTGTCTTCTGCATTTGACCCATCCCCTTGTTCACCCCCTGGGAGGTGAGGGGAGCAGTGGGCAGCAGCGGTGCCGCGCCCGGGAATCATTTTTGGTGATTTAACCCCCAATTCCAACCCTTGATGCTGAGCGCCTAGCAGGGAGGTAATGGGTCCCATTTTTATAGTCTTTGGTATGACTCGGCCGGGGTTTGAACTCACAACATAAACGATCTCAGGGCGGACACTCTAACCACTAGGCCACTGAGTAGATTACCGGTACTTATAAAAAAAAAATTGCATTCTAAATATTAAATAAATGCGATCAAAGGTTCGCTTACAATGAAACCTTTTGGAGCCACGCAATTTCGCCTATAAAGACCTTAAAAAACATCCAAACATCTCCATTGAGATATTATATACATGATGTAAATATATATGTAATGTAGTAAAGGGCACATTTATAATAACAATTAATATTTACATATTTTGATCATTTGAAGCATACAATGCGCATTAATTTCAAAAACTCATCACATAGTTTTTCGTTTTTTTCCTCATCACTGATCATTATTCAATGCAGACTTCACGAGAACGAACAAACATAATAAAACATCACTTACTGTGAAATGTCTGCTATCATTAGGATGCTGACTGCTGGGACGTTCATATATTCTCATTTTGGCGAAGAATTACTTATAATTCTCCCGAACAAAAGAGGTGGGGGGCATTGGACAAAATGTCAAAGTGTACCAACTTGTCGTAATAGCTACTCAAACGTCTTCTGTCCAGGTGAGATACAGGACTTATGATCTAGAATAAACTTACACGGAACAAGGAAGCGAGAAAGCAGCAGACCACTCGATGTAAACATAGGGACACATGGAAGTGATCACGGCGCCGCTATAAATAGTTTGTCTGAGTTAGCGCTTATAATAACAATATCACACAGGAGCTCCCATTGGCTCCGCTGCAAGCAGACTTTTATTTACAAGTTAAAATGCATTTTTTTTTAAAACATCTGGCGTCATGTTTTTCAAAATGATTGTGAACCAAAAAAAGTGCAGTTCCCCTTTAAGATGTAGGAAATAAATTGTATCTAAAATAACCTGATTCAGGTTTTTAGGCAGACCATAGTGTGAGTGGAATAACTGCATTTTACTAATATAACATTTTCGAAAACTTTTGGTTTAATGATTGGTCCCATGACACGGGGCCATGTCCACATGAACACGGAGAGTTTAAAAAATGCATATCCCGGGTAAACACGATCTCTACCCACACAAGCGTGGTTTCAAAACTGTCTATGTCTCCACACAAACCCTTACGCCTGCTGTCATGCAAATTTTGTCCAATCAGAAGCCAGGAAAAAGCAGCAACAGCTGGCTTGGTGGCATTACACCTCTTAGTATGTTTATTTTGATATACTAGACGTACACTGACATGTACATTATCTTTAAAACCAGCCTGCAATTACTCAGAGCCCTGGAAACATTATGAATCTCTTTTAGCGTTTAAAGCGTGCATACATGCCTGTGATGCTGAAACACAACACTCATGGAATTATAACCTATTTAATCAGCAACATGGTGATATATTACATGTGTAAAATCAGCACACACTTTAAGTAGCCAAGGAAGCCTCTTGAATGTTAAAGTGCTTAAAACCTGCGTGTGCTACTGCAAAACTCTCGTGGAATTATAAAGCATTTAATTATTGACTTAGTGTTAGATTACACGAGCAATGAAGTGTATATTGTGTAACATCAGTACACACTAACAAGAAGAAAGCAACATCATGTTTTTTTAGTCACTCGGGCTCTTTTTACGTGAGAGCGGTCACGCCCAGCTCCATCTACACAAATGGAAGCAACACACGTATGTTAACTTCATGATCTGTTGTTAAATAAGGACTAAAAGCATGAGTTAATGTTGCACCTTTCTTATGACATAAAGCAACAAGTATTGCTTGTCAAAGTTGTCTTATCAGCTGGAGGTTCGACAGCAATCATATCCAAAACAGCTGACTGTCATAAGTGCGGCCAGGGGTGTCGCAAAGCCCTTTTTGATGCTTAATGTTTTTTCTAAATGTAGAGTGAAAATAGCAGCATATTCACGTCCAAACATACAATAGTCTTCCTGTAGTGTGTTTGAAGCCAGCAAAACAGTGTTGTTGAGCTTTGGAAATGACAGCGCACAACCCTGACGTCATCAGAGGAGTACAAGTCTCAGTTGGTGCCGTATACACGCATACGCTGAGCGGTGAGTTTTGAAACTCCACACTCTGGCCAGTGTTTGCAAAAGTCTGCATTTTTAAGGACAAAAGTATGCATTTGCATGTGGACAAGAGGCCTAAATGAAGAGATGCGTATGCTTTTATTAAGCATCTGTGTTCGTGTGGACATAGCCTGGATAGCCTTCATGTTGCATGGTTTTTATAAGCTTCTCAAAGATCATTAGCTCCATGTGGAAGGCTGGGATAGTCCATGACTCGGCCGGGGTTTGAACTCACGACCTACCAATCTCAGGGCAGACACTCTAACCACAAGGCCACTGAGCATACACTCTTATGAACTGTCACCCAGCGGGGCCAAACATCAGTTTGTGAGGTTTTTACTTTATTAAAAGTTAAATTGTTAGTTAACTGAGAAACAGCATTTTCCAAACTGATATAAACATGTCCACTGTAGAATACACTGCTTCTCAGAAAGCAAAAGTTGAAAAAGTGAACATTATTGTTTTACACTGTATGTTTACCATGTCACTTTAAAGACACTCATCTGTAATTTAAAAAAATATTTGCTTTAAACATTGGATGCCCTTGTACATTTCTTTGCTCATAAAATACATATTTGTAGTATGATTAGAACACTTGAGCAATATGTTTGTGTTCAATTACAGTAAGTGTGTTTATGCTAAACTTTGTTGCCACTTTTTTCTCCCAAAATTATGGCATTTTTAAGTATTTTTGTTACTATTTTTTTTTGGACATATACCACAATAATATCTTGCCGTGATATCGTACCGTGATATCGTACCGTGAGATTTTGATACCATTACATCCCTACATGTTACAAGCACTGTCTTTTCTTGAATGTGTACATGAACACAGGCGCTTGTGTAAATATTCAATGTTTCAATGTGTACATTTGCGGGGTATAGGCTTGTACGGCCAATAAATGTACAAAATCAAATGTGTTAAAAAATGAGGTGGGTGCAGCTTATATTTAGGTGCACTCTATCGTCCAGAAATTACGATAAGTACATATCATTTCAAGGTGTCCCCAGTTTACCAATGTCTGGAAGAATACTAATGACTGTCACCAGGCCAGGATACAATCTAGGCTCAAACCTGGCCACAGTGACACTTGCACATTACAATAGAAGAAAGAATTGCTCCAAAATGCCTACCTTCAAGCTTAATTGAACTTTGCAGCTGAGATATACTGTAAAGAAAATTAAGTTATGGTCTATATTTACAATGTATTCAACTTACCTGCTGCTCTGTAAAGGATCTTGGGCTCAAAGAAAATGCATGGGTTCTTATCAGCAATGCAAGCGAGGAGCAGCCCCTTGGCCTGCACTGGGCTACGAGGCACTACAACCTGTGTAACATGCAACATACATTATTTAATTAGGAACTGCAGTATTGAATGACACTTGTTGCAAGCTCTAGTAAAATATAATTAGAATATACTAAAAAGGATTAATATGTTATAATGCCATGATTCTGTATTTTTTCCCTGGCAATGGAACTGCAAATTGCATTCATGTCAAAGCAACATTAAACCAAAGATGGCCAAAGCCAATCAGACGGTCGGTGGTGGTGCTATCCTTCAGATGGAGCTGAATGTGCTGATAGTATGCACAAAGATTAACATTTATCAGCCTGACCTTTGCTGAGAGACAACATGTTTATAGCACTCAGAGATGGTTACTCATAGTGGATCGACTGTTTTTCTGTAAACTGTAAAATCATTCCCTGGCGCTGGGGAAATTAGATACTACTTCTGATGATTAAATGTATGTTAAGAATGTAGGTGTGATGGATGTCAAAGCTGACATTTTAACATCAATTTGTTTGCAGAAAACACATGCTGTTAAATTCATGTCAACAATACTATTGTTGTTCAGGATGTAATGAACTGAGCCGGAAAGATCAAATTACAGGTGGTCCTGCTTAAACAACGTTTTGTGGTTACAAACATACTCCCATAAATTATTAATACGAAACAAAACAAAGCGCATGCGGCACAAAAATATGTACGCACTACGCTGACTAATACAAAGGCGGACTAATACGTATAAATAATGCTAGATAAACTGTGGAAGGAGAAGATTAATTTTGTTCTTTTTAAGTTTATTTTGAAATGTTTACCTTAGTGCAAGGCATACTCTTCAGAGGGCCGCACGTCAAATGAAACGAAAGTAAAAAGTGAAGTGACATTTAGCATTACAAAATGCTTAGTGGGAAAATTAAGAAATCCATATTGGCTGTATGCCCTGCCCAAGCCGCTCAAACGCTGCAACCATTATCAAGTATAAATATGTATCTTTGAGCATGTGAAAGTATATTCAAAAATGAAATGAACAGTAATATCTAAACAATGTAGTCATCCGACTCAGACGTCCTCCTTCCAATAATCATATCTATCCCTTCCTTGCAACACCGCTTCCAGTGTGCAAGCTAACCACTTTGATTAAAGTAAAGCGTACCGGTAATTCTTTTTTATATTACTGTTTGATTGAATTTTTGTATTTAACCTTTTTATTACTGTATTCGATATGCCATTTGTGTGAACGACTAAAGTGTTTAGGTATAAGTTCTGACTTACACTAAAATTACAGTTGTAGGGAAATAACTAGTTTATAATCAGAGAACAACATCCATATCGTTAAGGATTAAAGAGGTTTCACCCATGATAAATTATGGGTTGTGTTTTGAAGAATTTGGAAGAGAAGAGCAATGGTAAAATCATCCCAGTTATATTTAAAACTGTTAAAACAGTGAAAAAACTATATATATATTTAAATATAATAGGGAAGATAACCATAATATGCTGCACAGCTAACCTTGACCCCAGGGCAGTGGGCAAAGAAGGCTTCAGGGCTTTGAGAGTGGTAGAGAGATCCATGTCCAACACACCCCCAGGGAGCTCGAATGGTGAGATTTCCACAGTCAAACAAGTTGCCAGAGCGGTAGCGGTACTTAGCAGCTTCATTGACTATCTAAAAAGAGACCAACATGATAGAAATTAGTGCCTCCAAAGTTTTTCAGACAATTTACCTCCCTAATGTCCCACTTTGGTTGCTGCAACATGTAAAGTTGTATATTTATGACAAGACATTAGGAATTCTAACATAAATATGAATGCAGGTATAGTTTATTTGTTTCGACAAACTTAATACATTAAATTAAGGTTTATACATTGTCACATTTGCAGAACTCAACAGGTTTGAAAAGGTGTGGGAAGAATTTGGTCTTATTTATTCCAACTCCTTCTCCATATCTGTTAATAATCATTTCTTCACACGATATGTTTTACATACAATATTTTGTTTGGTTAAAACTTGTTATTTAAATTGTCTTGTGTACTTATGTAAAGACAGGAAAGGAAGATGTTGAAACAGAGTATCAAAAAACAAATTCAGTTTAAAAGTTCAAGCTCAAAAAATTATATAGCTTGTGCGGTGTTAAAGAAAAGGAGGAAATACAAATTTAAGAAATTAGGATACAGTATGTACAAAGTACCGTACGTACAAATCCAATTAAAGTAATAATAAAGGAAAACATTGTTAATGATAAATAGAAAATAGAAAGGGAATAAGCGGTAGAAAATGGATGGATGGATGGATTCGTTCGAAAGAGTGAAGGCATTAAATACAAGTCAAGTAAATTATTTGAGGAAAAAATATATAAAATTACAACTTTGACCGAATTGCACAATTTATATTTTCTGTATAAAAGTTAAGCGATAACATATTAGTGATGCTCAATAAATGAAATGTGATGCTTAAAATTGTTGAATTCGACAAAATGTATTATTTATCATTGTAGAGTTAAAGTTGATTCATTGTTGATGACGTCAAAAAGCATCAGGTTTTTGTGAGTTGTGTCTTTTATTTCCTTGCTTCGAGATGTCATCTTCAAAATGTGTCCAATAAATTGATGTCTTTGACTACAAGGATTTTGGTTTCCTCCTGTCCTCCATTTAATTTGATTTAGATTTTGCAGTTGGCGCTCCAAATGCCTTGAATTGTGTACTGCTTTCTTAAGTCATGTGCTTTCTTGGAGATGCTTGTTTCTCTGCCATGGCAATGTCACATTTTCTTTGTTGGTGAACTTTAAAAATGACAAATGTGGAGTTGTTAGTCTTATTCCTGCCAGACATTGGATGCATGTATTAAAGTTTTTGATATCCACATCCAGCTCCTATGAGAGTACTGTAGATCATGGGTGTCAAACTCTGGCCCGCGGACCAAAATTGGCCCGCCGTGTAATTTCACTTGGCCTTTGAGGCGATATCAAATTAACACTAGAGCTGGCCCGCCGATTATATACAGCGGCGGTGCCGCGGTAACACCGCATTCACTGCTAATTCTCATACTTACCAACCCTCCCAGGAGACTCCCAAATTTCAGTGCCCCTCCCAAAAATCGTCACGTCCGCTTTTCATCCAGTCCAACGATAATAATATGTGCGGCTTCTGCACGCACACACAAGTGAATGCAAAGCATACTTAATCAACAGCGATACAGGTTATACTGAAGGTGGCCGTATAAACAACTTTAACACTGTTAGAAATATACACCACACTGTGAACCCACACCAAATAAGAATGACAAACACATTTCGGGAGAACATCCGCACCGTAACACAACATAAACACAACAGAACAAATACCTAGAACCCTTTGCAGCACTAAATCTTCCGGGACGCTACAAGGTGTGTGTGGGGGGCGGGGTTTGGTGGTAGCGGGGGTGTATTTTGTAGCGTCCCGGAAGAGTTAGTGCTGCAAAGGGTTCTGGGTATTTGTTCTGTTGTGTTTATGTTGTGTTACGGTGCGGATGTTCTCCCGAAATGTGTTTGTCATTCTTGTTTGGTGTGGATTCAGTGTGGTGTATATTTCTAACAGTGTTAAAGTTGTTTATACGGCCACCCTCAGTGTAACCTGTATTGCTCTTGATTAAGTATGCGTTGCATTCACGTGTGTGTGCGTACAGAAGCCGCACATTTCTTGTGACTGGGCCGGCACATTGTTAGAATGGATAAAAATCGGACGTGACGACAGCTCGTAGAGGACGTTAAAGGCAGTACCTTTAAGGCACACCCCCAAGACTGTGGTCCAGGTGGACTACGAGATATAATGACTGATGAACACCTTTGTTCGATAATGAAGGTTGCCTCAGCTCAAAGCCTGAGCCCCGACATTAATGAACTAGCATCCAAGAAAAGATGCCAGGTATCTGGCTTGGGCACATCAGATTAGATCAGTGTGTTGCAAACTGAGTAGTTTAAAGTCCTGAATGGTTGGTTTATTCATTGTCATTTTATTTTCAAATTTATTAGCCTGTGGAAAAAGTTAATGTTGATATTTACCTCAGAAGGCTGCAAATAGAAAAGAGGCATTCAATTTTTATTTAAATTGTATTTGATATGCCATTGATATTTTTTAATTATTATTATTATTATTTGAAACTCGATTTTGCATGTCACTATAAAGTTATATAAGACTTGCTTGTTCAATATTCAATGCAAAACCTGTTTGGGTCCCTATTAAAAGGTTAATTTGTTCAACCTTGGCCCGCGGCTTTGTTCAGTTTTAAATTTTGGCCCACTCTGTAGTTGAGTTTGACACCCCTGCTCTAGATCATCAACATCATCTTCATAATCAGGTGACAATATGGGTGTTATTTCATGTCTAGAGGGTTCTTATAATGCTGAAAAAAATAATTAAAAGGTCATAAACGGGTTTTTAGCTCTATAAAAATATTTGATTTATTAATAAGAATCATACTTCGTGAAAATTAAATAACCACAGTCAGGCCTGGAATCAATTAGAAGCGATAAAGGACCCATGGCTGACCAAGCTTTCTGACATATTGTACTTCAGAACATCCAGACAGATTTTTGAGATATTTTTGGGGGAGATATAAAGTTTAATTGAATCTTGCACAGACTGAAGACACCTTGGCAGGTGGAAGCAAAGCAGTCCCTGAACATACACTATCTTCCATTATTCAAAGTTGGTACAGCGTTCTTTTCTTGCTACACTGCATTTTTCAGTCTGTAAAAAAAGAACTGATATGACTCCTAGATAGTGGATTTTTCCATCTTAACGTAAGGGTACCAACATGTGTTTGTACTATGTATACATATCTTATTACTTAAGTATTTGATGAGAATTTTGATGATTGAGCCATTGACTTGGAGTTGTAACGCTACTGCTTATAGAAAAAACCCACTTAAGTTTTTTATTTCAACACAGGTTTTAAGCTTAGCTAATGCATATTCTGCCTTACGCTTGTTTTTTGACAGAGCAGGGACCCAACGTTTATCTTCTGGAGGATACGAATACACAGTGACAAATGGTGAAAGCCTGTTATGCTAAATTCATCTTACTCATTTGATGTAAAATATAAAAACACATTTGAGAGTTCTGTTAAAAGAAAAAAACAACTGCACCGCTATGGTGAACATTGTAAAAGCACCATATACTGTATGAGCCAAACTGGTGCTGATGCTTCATTGTTGTATTTTTACAACGGGCAAAAACGGCAATTTAATAAAAGAAAAAGCAGCTTCTGTTATACAAGAGGCTCTGCAATAGTGTTTTAATGAGTTAGTGAACAGAACATATAGTGTAGTTATTAAGAATGGGAGGCTTGTCAGATACCCTTCGGTTTACTTTTTTTTATTTCCTCTTATGATGATGCTTACCTGGTCAAATGCAGGGTATATGTAGTCTGCAAACTGAATCTCTGCAATAGCTGTGGCTCCTGCAACAGCTACACCAATACCAAATCCAACAATCCCCTGCTCACAAAGAGGAGTGTTGAAGACTCGATCTTTACCTTGACGACATGAAGATAAAAACAAGTGCAAGGAGTGAATTAGCTACGTGCGGATTAACCATAGAACATTGACTGATACAAGTAACAACTCTACAAGTAACCTGTATACATTGGTGGACTCCCAAACAGAAATGACTGATGAAAATACAGACTTTATTTTTCCATTCACCACCCTATAATCTAAAATGAAGCCAGAGTACATACGGTACTCTAAATTTGGATTGAGAATGTTATTTTTGCTCTCATCTTTACTTTTTTTTTCTGTATTGCCTGGAAATGTCTTTCTCACCAGTGTAACTCATTAAGTTCAATTAGCTACCACAAACCCAGAGAGGGACAAAGAAGTCAATGATCAAAGTGAGCATTTTGGCCTGAAGACGAGAACCAACCCAAGCATACCGCTCTTGTATGAGTGACCGTATACGTCTGTGTGCCTGTGTGTTGTCAAAGCATTGACAAACATCAACCCCAGCACTAAAAAAACTAAACAAAGTGTGGCTGTGTTTAAAACCTTAAAAAATAAATTATATACATAGATCAAAGCGAAAATGCTAAATTGTTTAATGCTACGCCCTGTTAATGTTATGGTTTTTGTGAAATACCAGTTAAGTAAATTTGCATCGCATTTAACCAAGAAATAAGTACAGCAATTGAGACTTTGTAACTTAAAGACACTTAATAGGCTTGAATATAGGCTGATTATACAGAGATTTTAATATGAACAAAACTTGCTCACTCTCCCAAGTCTTAAGGTGTGTTGCATTAAGAGTTTCACATCCGTCAGCACAGTGATTAAGTTAGCACTGCTGCCTTGCAGCAAGAAGACTGAGATCCACGCATTACCTTTTCAATTACCAACACAGGGAGGACATGCAGACTATAAAATGACTGTAAGTGGGAATGTGAGTTTCCTGTGTGTCAACCCTAACTGATTGCTAAGCAGTCAGTCCACTGTGTATGTAGCTTCTTGCCCTGCAACATCTATTATTCTTCTGGTGAATCCATTATTTGCTGATTTTATGTATGCTCTTCGGGTCACGGCCATGCAAGGGAATGCAAGGTGAAATTCCTTTTCAGCTTCAGCTTTCGAGCAGACATTTGAAAGTTTGCAGCCAAAACTTTCAGGTATTTGGAATTACTCAAGTCCCAATTCAAGGAAGAAAACAATTTTATTCTGCGCCAAACTCTTTCAAAAAGGGTCAAACAATTCAAACAGTTTTACGGTTTGCTCGTTTAAGAAATAATGAAGAGGCATTTTATTACAAAATTTAAATTCTGGATTCATTACTGACATAAAAAATCAAAATCCCATTTTCCCTAATCTTTTTAAATTGATGTTTCAATGTTTTGACTGCAGGTAAGATCGTAGGATTAGTAAGCAGTTAGATAAATGCGCTTCTAGATATGTACCGTAGTTTGTATACATTCTCAGCGATTCAAAAAATGTTGATCCACAAAAAGTTGAATCAGAAGCCATTAGACTTTGTAGTTTTAGTAAATTAAGTAGTAGATACAGATACAACAAAATCATTCAACGTTTGTCACTCAACTTTTGTAATAGAACCTAACATAATTAGAAAAGCATTCTTAGAGCAGACATTTTCCAGGCCCAACCTCCCAATAGTAAAAAAAAGTTCTGAATCCAAAAGGTGATTGCTACCAAAATGTAATCATGTGTTCCTTATTTTATTTTTTACATTTCCTGAAAGTTTAATCAAAAGGCCTATTGTCAGTCATTCACTGTCTTTGTCTGTGTGAGTGGAGGCGGGGCCGGTCACATACACAAAGTGTTGGAGCACGTAATGTAAATGTAAGGAAATGGCGTACAAATGATCTGGATTAGCCCCAAAATGTTCCTTATCACATTTCCTGAAAGTTAGATGAATATCTGCTTGTAACTTTTTGAGCTATCTATAGTGGAAAAGAAGAGAAAGAGTGAAGCCTCTTGTCACTTATCCACTGTCTGCACGCGCGCACACACGCGCACAGAGACAGAGACAGAGAGAAAATGAGGCTCAAAACCTAAACATAAGGTAACAGTAGAAATTAGGGTGGGTGAAATATATTGATATAGCAAAATATTACGATAATTTTTCTAAAGATATAAGTCTATTAAGTAAAGCCATGTTATTATGGGTCGATTGTAACAAAAGGACGATTTCCGCACCACGGCCATGCAAACTGTTGCAGTACTGATACCTTGCATTGTGTTGTTAGTGCAGGGGTCACCAACGCGGTGCCCGCGGGCACCAGGTCGCCCGTAAGGACCAGATGAGTCGCCTGCTGGCCTGTTCTAAAAATAGCTAAAATAGCAGCACTTACCAGTGAGCTGCCTCTATTTTTTAAATTTTATTTATTTAATAGCAAGCTGGTCTCGCTTTGCTCGACATTTTTAATTCTAAGAGAGACAAAACTCAAATAGAATTTGAAAATCCAAGAAAATATTTTAAAGACTTGGTCTTCACTTGTTTAAATAAATTCATTTATTTTTTTACTTTGCTTCTTATAACTTTCAGAAAGACAATTTTAGAGAAAAAATACAACCTTAAAAATGATTTTAGGATTTTTAAACACATATACCTTTTTACCTTTTAAATTCCTTCCTCTTCTTTCCTGACAATTTAAATCAATGTTCAAGTAAAAAAATTTTTTTTATTGTAAAGAATAATAAATACATTTTAATTTAATTCTTCATTTTAGCTTCTGTTTTTTCGACAAAGAATATTTGTGAAATATTTCTTCAAACTTATTATGATTAAAATTCAAAAAAATTATTCTGGCAAATGTAGAAAATCTGTAGAATCAATTTAATGACTCCCGTCGTAAAGATCATAAACAGCATCCGCTCCAGAGCTAAACAGCACAGAATTCAAGGTACTTTTGGAGGAGCTGTCAGCTGAATATGGTGACCTGCTACTACACACAAAAATCCGATGGCTCAGCAGGGGACACATTTTGCAAAGTTTTTTGTCACTTTTGAATTTTGCAAAGTTTTTTGTCACTTTTGGGTGAAATCAAAGAGTTCATGCAGTCCAGAGGTGAGGACACCGTGCTGCTGGAGGACACTGAGTGGATACTTGACCTTGCATTTTTAACGGACATTACTGGAAAACTGAACAGTTTGAACTGTGAGCTGCAAGGCAAAGGTAAAACTGTCGCCGATATGATAAGTGCTTTAAATGCAAGATTAACCTTTTCTCTGCATTTACAGAGAAAAAAAGTGCTGCACTTTCCCTCTGTGCAGATGGTGCTGAAAGACAATGCTTCTGCATCTGGGGCTTTTGACAAAGTTGCAGAAAAGTACTCTCAGGTCATAAACAGAGTTGGGCAAGAGTTTGAGAACAGGTTTTGTGACCTGGATCAGCTTGAGCCATGTGTGTCGTTCATTTCTAATCCTTTCATGAGTGTGGACATATCATGCATTGCTGAGCAGTTAAGTGCAACATTCAGCCTGGATGCTGAACAGGTGGAGATTGAAATTGTAACACTGCAAAATGACCTCCACCTCAAAGCCCACCAGGCTGCACCAAACTTTTGGTGCTTGTTGACACAGAAAAGTACAGTGGTGTATGCGCAGCAGCTATGAAGGTTGCAAGCCTGTTTGGTTCAACTTATCTTTGTAAATCAGCCTTTTCTGACATGAACTTCATCAAGAACTAACACAGAACACGCCTCACTGATGCACATCTGCAAGACTCACTCAGAGTTGCAGTGTCAAGTTACACACCAGAGTACAACACACTAGTTAACAGCATGCAATGCCAGGCTTCCCACTAACTGACAAAGAAACAGATGACAGATTTGGTGTCCGGTTCAAAGTGTGACATGATTTATTTAAAAATTTGAGAGTTGACTTTTGTATTTTACATGAGTTATTATTTGTACAAACATGGTGCAAAGTAATTCATGATTTGTTAAAAAATGTTAGTGGTTAACTAGTTAAAATGGGATATTGTGATTTCACAAGACTGTCTTAGAAGTGATCATTTGAAAATGTTCAATTTGAAAAATGTGCACTTATAGAAAATATAAAAATAAAGTGTTGCATATTGATATTTATCTGTTTCTATATACATTTATTGTGAGAAATCATTAAGATGATCAGTGTTTCCACAAAGATAAATATCATTAATTATTAATAATAACATAGAGTTAAAGGTAAATTGAGCAAATTGGCTATTTCTGGCAATTTATTTAAGTGTGTATCAAACTGGTAGCCCTTCGCATTAGTCAGTACCCAAGAAGTAGCTCTTGGTTTCAAAAAGGTTGGTGACCCCTGGGTTAGTGGGAGGCGAGGCAGTACAAAAGTTGGCAGTTAAAACGTAAAGAGCTTTTTTTTTTACATTTAGGTGACAAGTAACAATCAATTTTCTGTACAATTGCCATAAATAGATATTGATTATTTAATGATTATTTTTTTATGACTCAGTTTGTCCAATGAATTATTGTTGTCATCTAGTACAAATATATACAACATGTATTGTATGCATTATGAATTTATCAGTGAACTATGTAGAATGTCACCATATCACAATACTCAATGGTATTGTGAAGTAATTGCCAATATACAGCCTTAGTAGAAATGATCCGGATCAGGCCCAAAATCCATTTAGATCACATTTGGAACAGTTCCTAAAAGTATAATGAAAATCCGCCCTAATAACTTTTTTAATTATTTTCATAACTACCGTAACTAACAAACAGACAAACCAACGGAAATGATTACATAACCTCCCAACAAAAGTAACAATGGGAGCATTGAGACAATACGCAGTATGGAAAAGGAGTAGGATAATTATGGGGAAGCAGATAGAAAAAAAAATCGTTTAGCGTAAAAAAATTGGCAGATGGATGCATCTGCCTCGTAAAAAGCCATTCACATTGTGGTCACCCTGCATTAACCTCTTTTCTGTGTAATGGCTGCAGGTGGTAGAGGTGAGCACCATCCCTCTCAGTTGTGAGAGGGATAAAAACAGCTTTGCGCTCGTCACTGTACACAAGGATGAGATGGAAAATAATGATCCCTCTCCAAAAGGTCAACATGTCTGACGTCAATGAAAACAAAAGGAAAAGCCAGCTACTGTGGGATTGATTTGAGACGCCATGTTATTAAAAAGAAAAACAAACACACCAAAACCAACTAAAATACAGCAGATCTCAGACTTATAAGACTCACAGCTAATTATTTTAGACTGCTCTTCTGTGCAAGTCATCCCTTTATGCATATATATTGTACAGTTTTAGAGGAGCTTGTATCAGCAGAAGTGTTGCTATTTGGAGATGCTAAACTAAAATAGGAAAACTAGAAAAGGATAACAAATCACAAGAGTTTCACAAGAGCTGAAAAGGGTGCAATAGTTTTGATTGTTTTTTTTTCTCAAAATACATTGCAAAATGTAATAAAGAGGGAAAAATGGAGCTCTGTATTGTATTTGAAAGTTTTATGTATATGGCAAAAATAACCAAATTCAAAAAGCACCTGTTTTACTGCAAACACATGACAGGAATTCAAAGGCCAGGGTCCAAACCTTTGAACATTGTGAGCTGAACCCTTTAAGAACTTCATTTGTACACACAGTGATGTATTCATCTTCATAAATTCAAGTCTGCAGGAGCTACACAAGCAGTTGATAGACAGGCCTCAACTCTGTTTCAACAGTTGCTGTAGAAACGTGCAAAGCAACAGTCTAGTGACAACTCCGGTCACATACACACTACAGAGCAGTGGCTTCTCGTCTGCTCATCTGTCCTGTCCTTTATACAATTATACACACACATGGTATAGGTCTCACACTGGTCAGTTCCATATTTCTGGTACTTGCACGCTTTGCTAAAGTCTGATTGTATTCATGTACATTAATACTATATTTGAGTTTTAAATAATGATTAATGTCTGTATTCCAAAGACTCAAATAAATCACTTTGTAAATGTGTAAACAAATTGTAAATAAAGTGTATTTAGAAACCTTTAGGGCAGCGGTATTAACTGGCCGCCCATGGGCCAAATCTGGCCTGGGAATGACCCCAGACGGGCCCCTAAATTTAGTTCAAAACATGGGAGCGACGTGGTGGGAATTTTTGGGTACCTCACGATTTGATTACGATTACAATTCAGGAGCTATCATTTGATTAAAAATCGGTTATTATGCATCTTCAATTTATGTATATTAACGCAGTTTTTAATTTATTATTTTTGTTTCACTAAATAAGCCTTTATAACTTGAAACATTTAAAAACAGTACTTTTATAATAAGAAACAGTTAAATAATCCACATCACATTTATTAAATTTATGTAAATGTGTGCAAAACTGAAACATAAGTGCACTATAATAAAGGAGCTGGTCGGATCTCTCGGTGAGGTGGCTCGCTGCAATCAGCCAAAATGTCTGCATTACTTTATTTACAATGAATAAATCGATTATTGACGTTTACTAATCGATCTTATAATCGTTCATGTCCGAATTGCAATGCATCTAAAAATCTATTATTTCCCTCACCTCTAGGAGAGACTTCAACATTTTTGCAGCAAATTAAATGTATTAAAAACACTAGAGCACTCCTGTAGTGGAGAGGAACTTGGACCAGATTAAACACATTAGCAGATCCTTGTATTAACATTTTAACCTACGGTACAAAAGGCCAGCGTGCACTATAGTGGACACTTGTATTTTGCATGACAGGTCTATTTGTTGCATGTATAAATAGACTAAAAACAAATTTCCACTACAGAGAATACTTACTCTCAAAATAATAATAATAATAAAGGGAAGTCTAGTCCTCCAGTATTTTCTGGAAATGACCGCAAGAACAATTTAGTTGGATTGCCCTGCTCTAGGGCATTTAGACAACAATTATGTGAATAACAACTGTTTTTTTAAATACTGTATATCATCCATGTGGTGTTACTATGTGACATGGTTATTGTGTGGATCTTATTTCATTCAGTGCAACAAATGTATAGTAGCAATTTCAAAAAAAAAAAAAACAATAATAATGACTTTATTTACAAACTCAAATCAATTAAGAATGTAATTCTTGCAAATATGCTTTATAAGACAACAACAAAAGCTTATGAGCAAAAATAAATACATTTGGTCCACTAGGTGAACAGTGAACTCTTACAAACGCCTCTTAGAGAGTTTAATGGGCTCCTTAAGTACTCTGCTGCCACCTTGTGATTGCACAATGTAAGTAAAAAAACAAAAACCACAATGCAGGTCAGAAAACAGAATTGGTTGCTTTACACAAAAGGCTTGCTTTTGAATGATAAAGAAAGACAAAATTATTAGAAATAGATGGCTTTAGCTTACCATACTTGTCTCTTAAACCCACTGTGCAGCGAAATACTCCACCGAAGGCCACGTCTTCCCCAAATATGACTGTGATTAAAGACAACACAGTTAAACAGTTTAGTAGGCAAAACAAGTACAGCAACAGTACACATTTCAATGGCTAAATCAAGAGAGAAAAAGTGCTCTGACTGTGGATTGTCAAAGAGCAATGGGCCCTGTACACAAAAACAGAAAAACCCTGTGACTTCTAAATGTTTTGAAGTGTGTGGCTTGTTTGGGACAAAGAAGCAATCATGCAGCAATTATGGAATTAGCACCTACGAAATGGAAAGCGCTGCAGTAATGTATCAGGTAGTCCTGCCGTCTCAAGTATTATTAAGCGTTGTTTTCCATACAGGGATAAATTAACAGCTGCTGAAAGATCTGATCAATTAATTAAGAAAATCACTTTGTTATGCAGTTGGTGTTGTTTTCAGCATTGGCAATTTAAGACCACAGCTATTCTTCTCCTTCTTTAGTTTAGAAGTCAACAATACAAGCTACAATATCTACATGAATTAAGTGAAACAGCAATGACCTAAACGCGGCCTGACTGGGGTGTCATCTAAAAAACTGTGTGTGGAACTCCAATTATAAGCCATCATATGCCAGGAATTCCAAATTCGCATATGTACAAATATTGGCGCATGCGCTCCTTCATGCAATTTAAAGAAGAATTGTGTACAAGTAACCATCTCCACACCTCCACTTCATCATAGAATATCATTGCAAAGTGCCTCATTATTGCAGACAATGGTTAGAGCAGGTGTCGGGAACCTTTTTGGCTGAGAGAGCCATGAAAGCCAAATATTTTAAAATGTATTTCCGTGAGAGCCATATAATATTTTTTGACACTGAATACAACTAAACGCGTGCATTTTTAAGTTAGACAAACATTTTTAGAGTATAATAAGTCTCTTATTATTTTCAATAACATTGTTATTCTGAAGCTAACCAATAATAAATAAAATACTTCTTACCATTAATGCGACTTCTTGAACAGGTGCGGTAGAAAACGGATGGATGGATTAAAATGCAAGAGAATGTTTTATATTTTGAACATTATTTTTAACACTGTGATTACCAGCTGAATTATTCGTTACTTATCGTGTTAAGCAATGTCAGCTAAGATTTATCTGAGAGCCAGATGCAGTCATCAAAAGAGCCACAGCTGGCTCTCGAGCCATAGGTTCCCTACCCCAGGTTAGAGGGATGGATCTATGGTGCGCTGCTTCTCTGTGCCGCATGGCTGGCTAGATTTTAAAAAGGCACACTTTCCTTTTTATTGAGCACGTTTTGAAGATTTGTATTTAATTGATGCAATAGTAGTACATTTAAAAGGTAGGCGCATAGGGGCGGCTGTCCATAAAGTCGAAAAACATGGATGAAGTTTTGCCATAGACAGATATTTCAAAAACATTTTGCTGACAACACCCAGGAAATATTAGTTATAATATAAATGTTATTTGGAACTAATTTGTTGTATTACTACCTGAAAACTAATAAGTGCAACATTAAGCACAAAGCTTTGACACTATCCAAACAAATAGAGGAAATGGTAAGACAAAAACATGTATGTATTGATGACATACTTGACATATGCAACAAAGAAGTGCCATATTTTTAAAAGCTAATTGTCCAACGCAAAAAAGATAACATACATAGTGGGTATGTGCCTCTCTCTATTCGCCCACAAAAATCTAAAAAATGCCAACACACCATTTTACATCTCATGACCTGAATATTAACCAAGTATTAGAGATATTGGTATTATAAGCACTGACGCAGACAATCTGCTTTTAGCGGCGCATTGTTCCCAGAGAGCTAGCTTGACACATTGAGCCAGTGACCGGCTGCAGCTGCTGCTTCGACTCTAAATTGGTTTAAGTCGATTCTATTTTATAAATCATGCCTTTCACCTGGATAATAGAAGGTTGTAGCCATAAACCAAGAAGTTGGCAAACTTGGACATCCATCTTAGACACGGAAACTGCGCGAAAGACACAAAAATATTCTTGTTTTCGGCAACTTTTTTTGTTAACCCTTTTTGAGGGTTATGATTCATTTTTCATCTAAACTACATAATATGAACAGCCCATCAGTTGTCATCCGAGTGAGAGCAGACAGTTCAGTAAGTGTTTGTTTTATGATTTTCATAGTTTGCATATCATGTTCGGCACTTAGCAATACTGCGACATGATGCTTAGTGTTTCACTAAAGCGGCATCTGTTTGGCACACAGCTTCTCAAACTTGTCGCTCATCCCTCTTATATTCAGGCTAAAAAAATTAAGTTCTATATCATAATTTGTGCCTGAGTAGTGTTTGTTGTCTCAGAATAGACTGACTCCCATTGATTACATGTTAGCGGGCTTTTGCTAAAATGTTATTACGATTCAGAATGCATAAAAAAAAAAGAAAAACTGATTTCAGTGTTCTTGTCTTACAAAGGTATTGTAATAAAGGGCAACATTCCAAAATAAGTGCAGTTCCACTTTAGCTTTGACTTCTGAAGTCTGTTTTGAATGCAAGTCAGTTAACATCACAAAATATGGCCTTTTTTAACAATCCTTGTTAAGGCCAAAAACCAGCAGTCCTATTTTCAACAATACTTTGCAAGCTGTTTTGAATAATGAAGCTTAATTCCCAGCCAGCTGCATGTATGAGTAAACCTTTTTAATTAATCATGTTAAAAAGCTTCAAAAGTAAACAAAAGGTAACATTTTTGAAAGGAGTTTTGAAAAGCAAAAAAAAATACCTGCTGTCGGGTCTCCGGAAAGAGTGTTGTCCAATGCACTTGTAACTGATTGGAACAAATTCATCTTTTCGGTTGGCCCTATAATGGAAGATAAAACATTATGACAAAAACAAACTTGCATCAGATGATGTCTTAAGTTCCTATGGATTGTACAATCCAGTTTAACCAGCACCTTGTGCCACTGGCACTTGTGGTCATACCAATTATTAATTAATCATATATTTAAAATGCTCCTTTTTGAATTGGATTCACAACATTCCATAAAGGTCTGGCTACAATACATATGCTACACCAGTGATTCTCAAACTGTGATACGTGTACCACTGGTGGGCTCCATACGCCAAAGAGTCACTTGATTAAAGTACACTGTTTTGTTTTCCTATATTGAAACACATATTTAAACACAGTGTTACTGTTCAAACAGTAGATCTGACCAATCTAAGTCGTTGAGCACGAACTGATGAAGCCCACTCGGATTAGAGGCGAAACGTGTTCTAAAACAAACCAACCAGTCCAGTTGCGATCGATCGAATGCCCTGAGATGACAATGACCTGGATGAATGAGATGTTCGAACAGTGTTACTGTTCAAAATGTGTGTAATGTCACAGTGGCCAAATATATTAAATGTATGTGTTAAATTAAACATTGGCCTTGTTTTTCATGACTACGTGAGCCTACTTTGCTACTGTATTTTAAAGTTGGTCATTATGGCTGTTCTAAGCGAGCCATGTGTTTTCTGAGGTGAGGTTGGGGCTTGTGGTCATACCAATTATTCATTAATCATACATTTAAAATACTCTTTTTTTAATTGGATTCACAACATTCCATAACGGTCTGGCCACAATACATATGTTGTACCAGTGATTCTCAAACTGTGGTACGTGTACCACTGGTGGGCTCCATACGCCAAAGAGTCACTTGATTCAAGTAAAATGTATTATTTCCCTATATTTAAACACCTATATTCAAACACAGTGTTACTGTTCAAACAGTAGATCTGACCAATCTAAGTCGTTGAGCACGAACTGATGAAGCCCACTCGGATGAGAGGTGAAACGTCTTCTAAAACAAACCAACCAGTCCAGTTGCGATCGATCGAATGCCCTGAGATGACAATGACCTGGATGAATGAGATGTTCGAACAGTGTTACTGTTCAAAATGTGTGTAATGTTACAGTGGCCAAATATATTAAATGTACATGTTAAATTAAACACCTTCCTTGTTTTTAATGAATACTTGGGCCTACTAAGCTACTGTATTCTAAAGTTGGTCATTATGGGTGTTCTAAGCGAGCCATGTGTTTTCTGAGGTGAGTTTGGGGCTTGTGGTCATACCAATTATTCATTAATCATACATTTAAAATACACCTTTTTGAATTGGATTCACAACATTCCATAACGGTCTGGCTACAATACATATGCTATAGTAGTGATTCTCAAACTGTGATACGTGCATCACTGGTGGGCTCCATACGCCAAAGAGTCACTTGATTCAAGTACAATGTATTATTTCCCTATATTTAAACACCTACATTCAAACAGTGTTACTGTTCAAACAGTAGATCTGACCAATCTAAGTCGTTGAGCACGAACTGATGAAGCCCACTCAGATGAGAGGCGAAACGTCTTCTAAAACAAACCAACCAGTCCAGTTGCAATCGATCGAATGCCCTGAGATGACAATGACCTGGATGAATGAGATGTTCGAACAGTGTTACTGTTCAAAATGTGTGTAATGTTACAGTGGCCAAATATATTAAATGTACATGTTAAATTAAACACCTTCCTTGTTTTTCATGAATACTTGGGCCTACTATGCTACTGTATTCTAAAGTTGGTCATTATGGGTGTTCTAAGCGAGCCATGTGTTTTCTGAGGTGAGTTTGGGGCTTGTGGTCATACCAATTATTCATTAATCATACATTTAAAATACACCTTTTTGAATTGGATTCACAACATTCCATAACGGTCTGGCTACAATACATATGTTGTACCAGTGATTCTCAAACTGTGATACGTATACCACTGGTGGGCTCCATACGCCAAAGAGTCACTTGATTCAAGTACAATGTATTATTTCCCGATATTTAAACACCTATATTCAAACACAGTGTTACTGTTCAAACAGTAGATCTGACCAATCTAAGTCATTGAGCACGAACTGATGAAGCCCACTCGGATGAGAGGCGAAACGTCTTCTAAAACAAACCAACCAGTCCAGTTGCGATCGATCGAATGCCCTGAGATGACAATGATCTGGATGAATGAGAACATTCACAGACATATTCGAAAAATGTTACTGTTCAAACTGTGTGTAATATTACAGTGGCCAAATATATTAAATGTATGTGTTAAATTAAACATTGGCCTTGTTTTTCATGACTATGTGGGCCTACTATGCTACTGTATTTTAAAGTTGGTCATTATGGGGGTTCTAAGCGAGCCATGTGTTTTCTGAGGTGAGTTTGGGGCTTGTGGTCATACCAATTATTCATTAATCATACATTTAAAATACACCTTTTTGAATTGGATTCACAACATTCCATAACGGTCTGGCTACAATACATATGTTGTACCAGTGATTCTCAAACTGTGATACGTATACCACTGGTGGGCTCCATACGCCAAAGAGTCACTTGATTCAAGTACAATGTATTATTTCCCGATATTTAAACACCTATATTCAAACACAGTGTTACTGTTCAAACAGTAGATCTGACCAATCTAAGTCGTTGAGCACGAACTGATGAAGCCCACTCGGATGAGAAGCGAAACGTCTTCTAAAACAAACCAACCAGTCCAGTTGCGATCGATCGAATGCCCTGAGATGACAATGACCTGGATGAATGAGAACAATCATTCATAGACATGTTTGAACAGTGTTACTGTTCAAAATGTGTGTAATGTTACAGTGGCCAAATATATTAAATGTACATGTTAAATTAAACACCTTCCTTGTTTTTAATGAATACTTGGGCCTACTATGCTACTGTATTCTAAAGTTGGTCATTATGGGTGTTCTAAGCGAGCCATGTGTTTTCTGAGGTGAGTTTGGGGCTTGTGGTCATACCAATTATTCATTAATCATACATTTAAAATACACCTTTTTGAATTGGATTCACAACATTCCATAACGGTCTGGCTACAATACATATGCTATAGTAGTGATTCTCAAACTGTGATACGTGCATCACTGGTGGGCTCCATACGCCAAAGAGTCACTTGATTCAAGTGCAATGTATTATTTCCCTATATTTAAACACCTATATTCAAACACAGTGTTACTGTTCAAACAGTAGATCTGACCAATCTAAGTCGTTGAGCACAAACTGATGAAGCCCACTCGGATGAGAGGCGAAACATCTTCTAAAACAAACCAATCAGTCCAGTTGCAATCGATCGAATGCCCTGAGATGACAATGACCTGGATGAATGAGATGTTCGAACAGTGTTACTGTTCAAAATGTGTGTAATGTTACAGTGGCCAAATATATTAAAATGTACGTGGTAAATTAAACATCTGCCTTGTTTTACATGAATACTTGGGCCTACTACGCTACTGTATTTTAAATTCGGTCATTATTAGGGTTCTAAGCGAGCCATGTGTTTTCCGAGGTGGTACATGATGGAACAAGTTTGAGAACCACTGTCACACTGCATTGCGAAAATATGTAACACCAGGGACACAGGTCACACGCCCCTCCTCACAAAATTCTCGACATTAAATGCCAGCTTTTTTTTATTCAACTTTAATTTGAATACACTTGATTTTGCGTTGTTAAACGGTACGTGTTATGCCCAATCACCTTTCAGGTTACGAGGTCTACAGGAAGAAGCTAGCGGACATAAGCTAGCCGCCTAGCTACTTACCATATTGTGTTGTGTCGGGGTCCGGATGGAAAGTGAAGTGGGCTGCATGTCTGCGTTGTGTTTTGGTATGGGAGCTGCCGCTCGGTGACCGTTTCAGCAATGTGGGCCCAACAAAGCTCGGTGGCACGGTAGCCAAACCGGGGATAGAAAGTTTGGAGTGTGCACCTCTGATGAAAAGCCGAGCAGACGCCGCCATTGTTGTTGTCACTACTTGACTGATCAGGAAGGGCAATGTGAACTACAAAGATCGTCTATAATTTTAAACAGAGAGCCTAGTGTGCAGAAAATTAGCTAACACATCGTCGCTGTTATACATCTTTTTTTATCATTCGTTTATGCATCATCCTAAAAACATACTATTGCTTTATTCAATCGGATCATTATCCTAAATTAATTACACCAACTTGTTGTTGGAGTAAGACCTCTTCTTCTCCATTACTAGTGAAGAGCAGCTTTGTTACAGTCAATGGTGTGATTGGTTAAAAGTGGGAGGCGTGCTTGCAGAGAATTTGAAAGGTGACATTCAGCGTTGTCAGGCGTATAATTAATTATCATATGTGTGTGAATGCTCCAAAGCATTTCTAAACCAAAATGTATCTATTTATAATTCAACGTATTATTATTATTCTCCAGATTTTGGCGCGCTCTACCTTCCACACTTTTAACCCGATTCAAACCATTCCACTTTCAAATTGTTCAGCCTATTCGGGAATCGTGGGCTTTCCCTTGACAAATTCCAAAAACTCCCAGATTTCCCAGAATTCCAGGTTTTCCGGGACTTTTTTCCCTATTTAAAATATATTGGCCCTTTTTCAAACTTAAACAATTTCCACATTTTTCAACCTATTCAAAACATTCCACCTTCAATCCATTCCACCATTCTGGAAATTCAAATTATAATTTTTCCAAGTTAAAAAAGATTCCACGATTTTCCAAAATTCCTGCTTTTCCAAAGCCCTATTTTCACCCTTTTCTCTGGCGACTACTCCTTCCACATTTTTCAATGCATTTCAACCGTTCCAGGGTCAAAACTTTCCTCTTAATCACGACAAAAAACAAAGTTGTAAAATTTCCCGGTTTTCCAGGAATTTCGTAATACCATTTCTCAATTCAACATGTTACTACTTCAACATTTCTCTACCAATTTTAAAAATTCCAACACCAACCATTTCAACTCATTTTCAATTCAAGTTATTTACCGTTTTCAAAAAAATTCCGGCTTTTCTCGAAATTCCCAATTTTTTCCTGAAATTCCCATTGAAATTAATGGGACATTGTTCAAAGTTCCACAATCCCCACATTTTTCAAAATATTCAGCCTGTTCAGTAACTGTGTGCTCTACTTCAACAACTCTAAAAAAAAATTCACGGATTTCCAATAATTCCTTCTTTTTTTTGCATTTTCCCCATTCAAAATGAATTGGCCATTTTTCAAACTTCCACAATTCCCACATTCTTCAACCGATTCAAACCCTTCCACCTTTAACACATTCCACCATTCTGGAAAGTCAAACTACCCTTTTTCCAAGTTAAAAAAAATTCCAAATATTTCCGAAATTCCCCAATACCAATTACTACTTCAACATTTCTTGCCCAATTTAAACAATTCTAACACCAACCAATTCAGCTCATTCAGGACATTCATGCTCCTAATCATTTTCTAAAAATCCCGCTTCTCCCAAATTTCCAGGAAGTTCCCATTGAAATGAATGGGACATTTTTCCAAGTTGCACGTTTCCCACATTTTTCAACCTATTCAAACCATTCCAACATTAACACATTCCACTCATCGTGGACATTCAAATTAACACTTTCCCAAGTTCCAAACCAAATTCTGGTTTTCCTGGAAATTCTAACTCTTCAACATTCAAACCATTTCAGCATTTAAACGATTTTAACCTTTAAACCATTTCTACATTCATCCTACATTCCATTAGCATTTCAGTTCAGCGTCAGCTTTACAACATTCAAACTATTTTTACATTCATACTACATTCTGTCAGCATTTCAGTTCAACTTCAGCATTGGAGCATTCACACGCATTCCTTCAGGAATTGCCTCTTCTAGTTGTGTATTGGTATTTTCTATTATATTTAATTTATTATTTCTTCCTTTTTAGTGACCTTGAGAGTGTTTCAGTTATACTTTCCCCTTGTAAGTGAGCTACTGTGTCAATATAATCCCCTTGGGGATCAATTAAGTTTGTTTAAGTCCAAGACCGACAATATGACCACTTCAATACATGCTCAACGTAATCGAGGAAACATCCTGGACCCAACCTGCTATTGCTTGGGTTTACCTGACGTCACGTCTGGTTCACGTGCCGCCCATTCACTATACGTGGTGGTCAAGCTAGCTCGATTTGTTCTCAATGGTTAATATGGGCGGCATTTAGCTTTTCTCGAAGGAAAATGCCCTTTGCTTGCGTTGTTTTTGGCTGTACGAATCGTTCAAATCGCAAAAAGAAAAAACGTTTCTCCAGAGTTCTTCGAGCAGCAATTAAAAAGGGCAGAAAGGGAGATTTTACGAAACAACAAAAAGTAAAGCGGCACAGACTCCAGTCCAAGGGAGCAGTTGAAGAACGCACAAGTTTGCAGTGATCACTTCAATAAAGGTTTGTTAATTATAGTTTCAATATTTATTATTTCCCATTTAAGTATTATATTGATTAATATTTGTATTTCCTAAACACGTTCGCTACGAGTGTTTCGAACAGCACCAACTCCGCCAGTCTAAGAAAAAGAAATCAAATGTGAGCAAAACCTAAAAGAGTTAAGCTTTTACCAAAGACAGCGATCATATATCACACTTGGAGAACATACACAATGTTGACATCGATAGTTACATTTTGATAAAGACGGGGAAAAACACGCTACTCGTAAACGGCAGATAATATAATTATAATGTGGGATTTTAATATCCATATGAATACCCCATCAGACCCTCCTTGCGTGGCGCTTCAGACTATAATTGATAGCTGTGGTTTTACACGAATAATAAATGAACCCACACATCGCAACAGTAATACGATAGATCTAGTCCTTGTCCGGGGTGTCACCACCTCCATAGTTATGATACTCTCGTACACTAAAGTAATGTCCACTCATTACCTTATAGAATTCGAATTTCTGACTCATTGTCAACAAGCTACTAATGACCACTGCTTTAGCAGCCGCAACATTAATGCTGTCACAACTACGATTCTTGCTGGCCTACTACCTTCGGTAATGGCGCCATTCCCAAATTATGTGGGCTCTATTGATAACCTCACTAACAACTTTAACAACACCCTGCGCGACACTATTGATAGTATAGCACCGCTAAAGCTAAAAAAGGCCCCTAAAGGCATACACCCTGGTTCACAGAAGAAACCAGAGCTCTTAAACTATCATGTAGAAAGCTGGAACACAAATGGCGTGCGACTAAACTTGAGGTTTTCCATCAAGCATGGAGTGATAGTTTAATAACTTATAAACGCATGGTTACTTAGCTAAAGCTAATTACTATAAAATTGATCCTAAATATTTGTATAGTACAGTAGCATCGCTAACCCAACAAGGTACTCCTCCCAGTAGCTCCACCCACTCGGCAGATAACTTTATGAATTTCTTTAATAAGAACATTTTACTCAATAGAAAATAGATTAAAGACAAGGCGTCCCAGCTACAACTGTGGTCTATTAACACAGATATGAATGTATATAGAATGGATATTGCCCTCCAAAATAGTATCTCTCTTTTTGATGAAATAACATTAGAGGAACTCCTGTGATGTGTAAATGGGACAAAACAAACAACATGTTTACTTGACCCACATCCTGGCAAACTTATCAAGGAGCTGTTTGTAATATTAGGACCATCAGTGCTAAATATTATAAACTTATCACATTCCTCTAGGACTGATCTCCTGCTATTCAAAAAAGTGGTTATTCATCCTCTGCTCTAAAGACCTAACCTCGATCCTGACCTCATTGTAAACTATCATCCGGTGTCCCACCTTCCCTTTATCTAAAAAAAATTCACATCTGCGGTCCCCTCCGAGGTTTCTCATTGTGCCCATTGGGTTGAGTTTTTTTCTTGCCCTGATGTGGGATCTGAGTCGAGGATGTCGTTATGGCTTGGTCAGCCTTTTGAGACACTTGTGATTAAGGGCTATATAAACAAACTTTGATTGATTGATTGAATCCTTGATATCAATTGACAAATCTTTTTTTTCCCCATAAAGTACATGGATCTATTCTATTGCATAGTTTGATTTTCTTCTCGTATTTGCTTTTTGCAGGATTTAAACTTCTTTTGTACTCAGATAGCCATCTTGGCTTGGTTGACTACCTCTAGTTTTTACTTTGGGGAAGAAGTCTCGTGACGGAATATAAGAAATAGTACATTGCCTCACGTGCCACTTTACAGCCAGTGAAAGCGCTGTTCTGTCGTGTGTCAGCTTTTTCCATTAACCGTGCTGTTAGTTTATTCAAATAGGGTAAAACTGCATTATATGTTCCAATATACCGGTACACGGCTTGTCTCAACATTTTGTTGTCACAGATGATAGAGTCACGTCAAATCTATGTACGGCAATGTCAAGTTTCTGATACACCCATTTGTCATTTTCCATCTGGCAACGCTGCTTTACATTTGATTGCATTACATTTTCTTTTCATTGGTTTTGGCTGGTACCTTAAGACTCAGGTTTACGGCGTTATTTCCCCCATGATTTAAGATGTACTTTTTACAATACTGCTAACTGAAATTTAGTATTTTGTAGAATAGTTGACTTAGTACAGTGTACAAAGTACAAACACTCCAAATACAGAAATGGTCCAAAAAACACCATCTAATAGATGCAACAGGAAAGTTTTGCAAATTAAAAGTTAAAAAACAAAAGCTAAATAAAAATAGTGCAAAGGCCAAAAACAAAGGCATGGGACTAACTTCTCCATAGCTTTGCTTCCGTTAGCTTTTTACACGTGTTCCTGGGTACTTACCACCTCTACTGGGTAGAACAGAGAGCCTCTTGATTAGATTAAAAACCGCTGCCACCTAGCTGCAAGTGTACGTATTGTTCTAACATGAATACTACAGACACACATAATCTCCAGGGGGTCCCCGTTGCCCTATATGAGAAACAATGGATTGAGGTCATTAGGCATTTGAATAAAACAAAAAACAAGTGCAACTGGAATAGATTCTGGCATCCCCCACCACCCAGAGAGGGACAAGCAGTAGAAAATAGATGGATGGATAGTATATATGCGAGACACCTTTGTTCTTCTTTATTTACAAAACTTTATTCATTTCCATTGCTTGTGGGATCAAAATCTATTGCCTTTTATCTCTCTCCAAAAAGTGTATACATTAGATACAAAGCTAAAAAATAACTTAGATCATTCAAAAACTGACCCAACCCTAAATTTGGGAAACCCTACCCGGACTAAAATAACAGGGCAGTAGTGATATTGTTTAGTGATTTAATAGTGACACTATTTTGTATTTATAAGCAAACAAAAATAACCTTTTTCAGGTACTTGAAAGACTATAAAGTTTTATCATGAATAATGATAATGATAATGTTTTTTGTGTGTTATTTAGCCTCATTATGAATGCACTCAACACTGGTAGGAATTACAGCAACTGATTAAAGGCAGAACTCCTGAGAATACAGTAGCGGTAGGTTTATTTATGATACACATAACAGAGGATATGAGCAAAGAAAAAGGGTTGGAAAAAAAAACGTTGCTATAAAATACTGTAGCTGTTAGTTCGACAACTTGCTGAATATACATTTTCACTGCAATTATGTATGTGTATATATACACACACACACCCACACAAGCATAATATATATATATATATATATATATATATATATATATATATAAAAAACATTTTACATTGCATTTTCTGTTTTTAAGTTGGTTTTGCACACTCTGCCACATCTAGCTTTCTGCCGCTGCTGCACATTTTGGCCAGATTCTATGGACAGAAACATGTTAAATCAGTGGCTTATTAAAAGACAGAGAAAGACAGAGAGAGAACAAACTATAACATTAAAAACAATCTTACATTAGCTGCTCGTATGATGCTGTTGGGAGACTGGAGGGCTGCAAGATCTGTTAGAATTTTCTTGAGATCATTGTTGCACTGACGTTCTGATGATGAAGAGACGTGATGCATTGTCATCAAAAAAGCGGGGATCGAATCAGATTCTGGCACTGTGTGTGTGTGTGTGTGTCTGTTTACTTGGTTCTGGAGAACTGTGTGGCTTCAGTTGCAGGTACGGATGCTCTAGCAGCTCGGCAATAGATACTCGCTCCCGAGGATTTCGAACCAAGCACCTCTGTCCAACAAAAGGTCATATCAACAGTTACTGACTAATAGTAAATGTAACTTAATAATTGTGTCCAAGGCATTTAGTTTGTGCATGTTGTCTACAGCTGTCTTTCAAATCATGCACGGTATACTTTTTCCAAAATCAAGCTTCGAAGATTATTTGTCAATTCTACCTTTCTTCCATAATTTAAGTGAAAGTAAGTTTTCAAAGAATTTCCAAGAACTTTTTGTTTCTGTAATTTCTAAAACTTCTTCAGTATTAGAAATTAGACTCACACGTCAGTTAATGTTTATAATCCTAACATCCTTTTATGCTGCTCAGTGCACCCTACTGATAACTGAAGATTACACAACCATCCATATTAATAACAAAATAGTTTGTTAATTGTGCTAAAATAAGACAATTTCATATGTATTGCAGTTCATAGCGACTTTAAAAAAAAAAAAACAATTAACAGTAATGCAAAATTTCTACAGAAACTGAATTATGCAGTTCTTATTTGTGTATGGACAAAATATGGGTCCATCTTCTAAAGCTTTGTACTGTATTTAATTTTATTTTATACATAGCACCAGATTACACAAATTGAAAACGCTATGCTATTTTACTCAAATTAAGATTATAAAACTAATCTTATTTACACAACAGCATGTAAAACCTTGTTTCTACCTGGGCGCTCATTTACAATTTCGAATCTGCTCTCTGCAATCACATTCAATTATCACACATCTTTATTTTAACCGTTTATTACTTTGGACAATAAAGCTGCGGCTGTCAAATATAACTGAGGAGGAGTGATTGGGATACAGTCGGCTCGTCTGCGCCTGTTTCTATCAGTGTTCGTCAGCAGTCCATGATTAAAATGTATTGGTCAGTCCCTCCAGGATAGCCTGTATATGCAGCAGGTCTTTTAGAAAGTTTTTTTCAGTAACATTGAATCAACTTGTGATTATATTAGTTTGTTTGTAATGTTTTCAGTGTTCTTTGTAAACTTAACTGGACAAAACACAGGTTTTCAACCCAAAAAATATAAGGTCTTAATGTTTTACTCGTTTTATACCACACAGACTTAAAAGTAGACACTAGATGGCAGTAAAAGCACATACGTAGAGCTTTTTTTCAAATTACTGTATTGTTTTAATTATTTATGACTGAAAATCATATTGTCTTTATTGTCAGCTGTCTGCTCTGTCGTCCGCATGTTGTAGACATTCTCTTCGTATGTTTGTTTTGACCCGGAAATGGCGAGAAAACAACGAAAAGACGCCTGGTTCTACCACTTTTTTTTTTTTCATGAGAATTATGATTCATTCTTCATCTAAATGGAAATATATCAACATCCCAGTGACAGCAGCCATTGTACAGTAAGTGATGTTTAATATTTGTTGGCTCTCATGATATCTGCAGTGAGTAGTAATTATAGTGATGTTGTCGAAGGAAATAGCAAATGTCGTGATTCGTTTTTGAAATGAATGCGCAGAATACAGTCAAAGTAAGTAAGTATTACATGTTATTATGAAAATACCTGTTATTAGTTTGACTTATCCTGGAGATATAAAAGGTAAATGAATATATAAATACATGTAAACTAGAAAGTGAGGATGCTAGTGTGTTGCTAACTATTTTTTTCTTACATTACACAGAAGGGTTAGCGCAACTGGCAACTGTCCCCTTTGAGCAATAAAGAGTTGATATATTGTTACATGTTGCTGTTTCTGCTTTGTCTCCACAATAAACAAACACAAGTTATGACAGTTGATGTGGGTGCTTGAATGCCACTTACCGTACACACAAACTGGATTAGAAAAATGACAGACTGGCCAAAACGGGCGGTGAAATTGCGGGCATAAGACAAAGTTGCAAAGCCGTGCATGTTTTGCAGTAATTGGTTGAATTTGCCAGAATTGCCGCAATCGCAACCTCAGAAATTCTTAGAGGGACTGATTAGATGGTCTTTTACCTTTAACACATTCAGCAAATCCTTTTCAGCGAGGTCAGGAAAGTCGATCTTATGGGAGGGATCAATGATGGCATGGAGCTTGGTGATTTGATGGGTGATGCTTTGAAATGGAGTCTTCCCATAGGTCATAAAGTACAAGATACATCCAAGGGACCACACATCCCCTTTGGGACTTATCTTAAGGACAAAGAAAAAAATTAGCCCACACCTCTGAAACCAGAATAAATCAACTGAGATAAAAGTACTTTTGAGCATGCTTCTCCACGTTGTGCTGAAGTGTCTTTAATGGCCTCAGGGGACATATAGTTCAGCGTTCCAACCTGGAATTGAGAAACAACAGCAATGCATTACTATACTACAGTTAAACTCAAACTGTGGTATGTGTACCACTAGAGGTGCACAGGTTCCACCAAGTGGCACACCAAATAATCAATTAATTGAAATCCAGTGTTTTATTTTCCCATATTCAAACACAGTTTTACTGCTCAAACTGTGTATAATGTTAGCGTGGCTTAATAAATAAATATAATTGTTAAATAAAACCTCTAACTTGTTTTTTAATGAATACTTAGGCTTACTATGCTACTGTATTTTAATGTTGGTCATTATGCTGGTACTTGGAGAGCCACGTTTTTTCTGAGGTGGTACTTGGTGAAACAAGTTTGAGAACCACTGCTATACTATTTTCACTCAGAACAAACATTCATTCACTTAGAACAAATATTCATTCACTTCTCAATGCACTAAAACCACTTACTTGGGAATCTTTCATGATGCTTGTCACATCTGGTTGGATTCGATTTGCAATGCCAAAGTCTATCAGCTTCAGTGATGCATTCACGATTACAAAATTAGCTGGCTTCAAGTCACTGTGGACGATGCCTGGCATGAGACAAATCACAAAGAACAAGTGGGTGGAAATGAAGATAAATAATAAAAACTAGCTAAAAGTATACAGATGAAAAGAGAAACTACCATGTTGGTGGATAATACTGACAGCTTCTAACATATTCTTCCAGTAAAACTTTCTCTCAAGTGGATTCACAGTCTTTCGGTTCCGCAGCCATGTGTTTAGATCCAGATTTCCACACTCCATCAGCATATAAATGTAGCTGTTTGTTATTTCACTGAAAACACAACCAGCATAGCATTAACAGGGGCCAGGAACTGTTGTAGTGTACACTTTCACAAGTGTATGTATTTGTCCTTCCCATTCACTCCTTGTAATCATCCATCCATCCATTTTCTACCGCTTGTCCCTTTTGGGGTCGCGGGGGGTGCTGGAGCCTATCTCAGCTGCATTCGGGCGGAAGGCGGTGTACACCCTGGACAAGTCGCCACCTCATCGCAGGGCCAACACATAGACATATAGATGCTCACATTCACACACTAGGGCTAATTTAGTGTTGCCAATCAACCTATCCCCAGGTGCATGTTTTTGGAGGTGGGAGGAAGCCGGAGTACCAGGAGGTAACCCACGCGGCCACAGGGAGAGCATGCAAACTCCACACAGAAAGATCCCGAGCCCGGAATTGAACTCAGGACTACTCAGGACCTTCGTATTGTGAGGCACATGCACTAACCCCTGTTCCGCCGTGCTGCCCCCTTGTAATCATGATATTGAAAATCCACCATTGCCACAGGACATTTATTAAAATGTAATTGAGTTATCTGTAGACAATGGAACTTATTTCGTTAAAGTATACTGAACAAAAATATATATGCAACACTTTTGTTTTTGCTTCCATTTTTCATGAGTTGAACTCAAAGATCTAGATTTTTTACTATATAAACAAAACACGTATTGCTCTCAAATATTCTTCACACATCTGTTAGTGAGCACTTCTTTTTTGCCAAGATAATCCATCCCACCTCACAGGTGTGGCATATCAGGATGCTGATTGAACCGCATAATTATTGCACAGGTGTGCTTTAGGCTGCCCACGATAAAAGGCAACTCTGAAATGGGCAGTTTTGCTGGTCTTTGGGGGGGTCAGAAAATCAGTCAGTATCTGGTGTGACCACCATTTGCCTCAGGCAGTGCAACACATCTCCTTCGCATAGAGTTGATCAGGTTGTTGATTGTGGCCTGTGGAATGTTGGTCCATTCCTCTTCAATGGCTGCGCCAAGGTGCCGGATATTGGCAGGAACTGCAACACACTGTCGTATACGCAGATCCACAGCATCGCAAACATGTTCAATGGGTGACATCTAGTGAGTATGCTGGCCATGCAAGAACTGGGATGTTTGGCTTCCGGGAATTGTGTACAAATCCTTGCAACATGGGGCCGTGCATTGTCATGCTGTAACATGAGATGATGGTCTCGGGTAAATGGCACAACAACGGGCCTCTGGATTTCGTCACTGTATTCTGTTCGTTGTCCATTACATTCGCTTGCCCATACACTAACCCCACCATGGGCCACTCGATTCACAACGTTGACATCAGCAAACCACTCTCCCACATGACGCCACACACGCTGTCTGCCATCTGCCCTGAACAGTGAAAACCGGGATTCATCCGTGAAGAGATCACCTCTCAAAGGTGCCAGACTTCATCGAATGTGAGCATTTGCCCACTTAAGTCGGTTACGACGACACACTGCAGTCAGGTCGAGACCCCGATAAGGACGACGAGCATGCAGATGAGCTTCCCTGAGACAGTTTCTCACAGTTTGTGCAGAAATTATTTGGTTATGCAAACTGATTGTTGCAGCAGCCTTCTGGTGGCTGGTCTCAGAAGATCATGGAGGTGAACCTGCTGGATGTGGAGGTCCTGGGCTGGTGTTCTTACACGTGGTCTGCGGTTGTGAGGCTGGTTGGATGTACTGCCAAATTCTCTGAAACGCCTTTGGAGAGAGCTTATGGTAAGGAAATTAACATTCAATTCACAGGCAACAGCTCTGTTGGGCATTCCTGCAGTCAGCATGCCAACTGCACACTCCCTTTAAACGTGCGACATCCGTGGCATTGTGCTGTGTGATGAAACTGCACATGTCAGAGTGGTATTTTATTGTGGGCAGCGTAAGGCACTCCTGTGCAATAATCATGCTGTCCAATCAGCATCTTGACATACCACACCTGTAAGGTAGGATGAATTATCTTGGCAAAGAAGAAATGCTAACTAACAAAGATTTAGACAGATTTGCCAACAACATTTGAGAAGAATAGTTTTTTTGTGTAAATCAAATCAAATCAAATCAACTTTATTTATAGAGCACATTTAAAATTTACCACAGGGGTAGCCAAAGTGCTGTACAATGAGCAGGTTAAAAGATAAAACGAGTACCGAGCAAACACAACACAACACAAACAGAACACGATAAAAAATAAATAATTAAAATAGAATTAATAAAAACATAAAAACATAAAAACAGGATCACAGCAGGTGTATTATGGGGCGCCATTGCAGGATGGATATCACTCAGTGTTAAAAGCCATGGAATAAAAGTATGTTTTTAAGAGAGATTTAAAAACAGGAAGAGAGGAGGCTTGTCTAACACTCAGGGGTAGGTCGTTCCAGAGCTTGGGAGCAGCAACGGCGAAAGCTCTGTCACCTCTAAGCTTCAGCCTTGTGTCAGGGACCGTCAACAGCAGCTGATCGGCTGATCTTAAGGATCGGGTGGGGCAGTAAGGCTGAAGGAGGTCGGAGAGATAGGTTGGCGCGAGGTTGTTTAGACATTTAAAAACAAATAAAAGGAGTTTAAAATGTATTCGGTAACGCACAGGGAGCCAGTGAAGGGACGCTAAAATAGGGGTGATGTGCTCACGTCTGCGGGTCTGTGTTAGCAGACGAGCAGCAGAGTTCTGCACGAGCTGCAGGCGGGCGAGGGAGGCCTGGCTAATGCCAACATACAGGGCATTACAATAATCAAGACGAGTCGAGATAAAAGCGTGGATTAATTTCTCAAGATCATGTCTTGATAGAAGCGGTTTCACTTTCGCTATTTGGCGTAATTGATAAAAGCTTTTTTGAACGACGCTGCTGATTTGTTTTTCGAATTTAAAATCTGAGTCAAACTTTACCCCCAGGTTTGTGACAGAGTCGCTGAGATACGGGGTCAGAGTGCCGAGGTCAACATTGGGGGAGGGAGAGCGACTTGGACCGAACAACTTGGACAAATAGAAAAAGTTTTAGATCTTTGAGTTCAACTCATGAAAAATGGGAGCAAAAACAAAAGTGTTGCGTTTAAATTTTTGTTCAGTGTATGTGTAGAGTACTTACTAGTCATAGAGCTTGATAATTTTATCGCTGTATTGCTGCAAGTGGTTCAGATGTTGGATCTCATTTTTGTAACTTTCCACAGTCTGAGTGTCTGCCTCCTCGAGGTCTACATATTTAACAGCAAACAACTGTTTTTTATGATCCAGGACCTGGTATACCTAAAGAAAAGAGACGGCATGTTAAGAGAACAATCCAGGGTAACACTAATTACTACTGTTAAAAGGGAGGTTGCATTATATCATATCTTTTTCCTGTCATTATTTACCTTGCTGGATCCCCCTTGTCCAATCATTTTAAGAATGAAGAACTGCTTGCCTTTGATGGTTATAGTTTCATTCGATGGTGCAGCAAAGGAAGCCTGGTGAGATTAGAAAATATAAATCTAATTACTGTCAGAAATAGTAAATAATTAGAGTAATAATAAATATCCAATTGTTCTAACAAGGTTTTCTTTTGGCACCGAATTAAATTTGCTACATGAGTTTAAACTTGGTTGGTTGATCTTTTATTTTTTTCAGACTCATATGCAAAATAAGCATTAGGGATTGTGAGCAATCTGAAGTAAACCTGTTTTTTTGTGTTGTAGTCTGCAGCATAAAAATCATCAAGAAGCAGTAAATTTTTGTTTTATAAACATTTGTACATTTAGTATATAAGTAGGGGATATCTCCATACCACTTTTTCACTTCTAATATGATACCTAAATTGGAGTTTTGAGTATTGGCCGATATCGA